>NT_177880.1:612220-634253 GCF_000188095.3 Bombus impatiens | reverse complement strand
GGGAGGCGAGCGCGCGCCGTACCGCTCACGACGAGCCCCTAACGATCGATCGGTAGAGAACAGAGATTCCTGGCTGCCCCGATCAGGACACACGTACCCGTACGCTTTTTCCTTCTCTTTTCTTCCAACATGCTTCAACCGTAGATATCGCGCTGGATTCCTCGAGTTCTCTGGGTCCAGATTTTTTCACCTTCGTCATGCTGTTCTCTGGCTACGAGACTGTTCACGGTGTTCGTTCTTTGCACTTCGTTCGGTCAGTGGCTACGGTGTTGTCCGATCGTTGATTGCTTCCGCCGATCTTCCTTTTCAGTTCGAAGTTATTTTGAGGAGGAACGAGGTTTCGTATAAGGAACTTTCCAGATTTCATTGGAATCGCTGAATAGAAATGGTAGAAATATTTCTGCGAAACGATTTTTGTGTAACGTAGTCGGAAAATCTTTCTTCGTGATAACAAAGACGATAACGTTTCGTATTACGTAAAATCCTATAATAGGCAAAATAATATTCTGGATGATACGCGAAGTGTTATGAGAAACGCCATGATAAGAGAACTAGTAGAAGAAGACCCGTAAGATGATTAACGGGAAGAAATCATGTTTATCAATTAAGATCGTTCTAATTAGCAGCCCGTTAAAACCGGCTAGGACATTAATAACGAATGAAGATGTGCAGCAGTATCTAACCCGTTTGCTCCGTTGACAGCCATTACACGCATCATTTACCATGGATTGTAGCGTGCTGTCTGGATCCACCTAGAACGGATTACCGACATTATCGATTATCTGCGAGCGATCAATTAACCGGATTACCACTCTCTGTCGACTTGTTATTTCGTTTTATCGAGAAACGGGATCTTACATGCACGCGTCCCCACAGACGCGAGCCTCGTTTCGCCTACCATGTCGGTTGACCCGACGACGTTTCGAAACTTTCCAGCGGAAAAATACCAGTTGAAATATAACAAGTACAGAGACACGATCGTCCCGTGTACAAGTGCAGCATTCTAGTACCGGTTTCGGACGATCCGCGTTAATGTTGGCCCCGATACGGTGCGCATCTTCTATTTCGTCGCTCGTTTCTTTTTTAATCTTCCTCCAAGACCGGTACTGTTGTCTCGTGAAAAATGTACGTAGCACAGGTTTATCGATGCTCCAGCCAGACCAGATAAAGGTAGTTATCCTCGCCGTAAGGAGAAAGAAATGGCCCCGTGAAAGAAACCTCGTTCCTACTGTTTATTCTTTCGTCAGGTATTTTAATGGGTCGAAATTACGAACGATCGACGTAGGTATTTCATCTTAGCGGATCTGTTCGGTGCTAATTGCTACGGTGAAATACGAATTCGATCCTTTCGTTTCCTCGTGCGATTATTCCAAGTCAACAGCTGGACCGAGTTGTCAACGCCTTTTCTCTTCTCCGGTTTAATCGGTGGACGTTGTCGTTTGCAGTTTATCACGATACGCTTCAAAATCGAAACGCTTTCTAAAGCTGTCAAGCCATTAATAACGGGCCGACGCGACGTCAGACGAACATCATCTTTCATCCGACCGTAAGAATTTCATTTTTCGACACGATTTCTGTTTTCATCGCTGTGGCACGCGATTTGCCAAGAGCAACGACCATACAAAGTAGTTGGAACGCATCGCGCTCGTATATCCGTCAGCTCGTTTCCAGTTCGGTTCTGAACCAACGCTTTCATGAAATATCGTGCTGCCGCGGTTCGTGAATCGAGCGTTGCCGCGGTAGCTATTGATCGATTAGGATCGGTTATTCATTTCTGTAGTTTTACTATCAATTAACGCCTCCGCAATGAATCAGCGATTCGAATCAACGAGGCACGCTCGCGACCGCCGTTCGTTGCTGCTTCTCGACGTTAATTGATTTCTTGAATTATATAATCGAGCATCGTACACGGCGATTCATGCGTGATCGCAAATCGAGAGGAAATTACGCGCGCGTTGTTAAAAAGTCTCGTCGCGCGATTTCGTTATCTTTGGATATCTTTGGACTATATTTTGTTTATAATCGTGGATAAATAAAGATTCGTCTCTGCTGGCTGTCGTATAAAGTATGAGACTTAATACGACTGAAATCGCTATGCTCCAAGCGTGGGCCATTGCAACGTCATACTTTTAAAAAACGCTCTAATATTTTCACGATTTTTGCCGTTACGCCTTCAACTTTCATCCCGTTTCTCTACGTCCTTTCAGTCCCATCCTGTTCACGGTTCGATTTGCGACGCTCATTAATGCGGAGCTAATTTCACGACATTATGTCGCGTATTAACCGCCTATCCGATGCGCAGACAGCGATTATTAAGAGCGATGCCCGCGAGATGCTGCTTAAAATAACGCACAAATCGACGATTATTATGCGGAGAGAAAGAGAGAGCGTAATTTAGGTAACGAAATAACCGCGTCGCATCTTTGCATTACACGAGGGTTAATTTCACGCACCGTCCCATCGGCATCGCGTTGCGCACGGTCTCACGGAATAACGATCGATCAACGTTCGGCCAAAAGAGAAAAAAGACCGCTCTGCGACTCGCTTTCCGCGTTACATTCATGTAACGTCAGGATAAAAGAAGTAAATCGCGAGCAGGGTCGATAAGTCAATTAACGTTGTCCTTCTTCCGACGTAAGTAATAATTACTGGTCTATCTGTTTTCGATCTACGATCGATCGTATCATTCTCTTTTAATTCGTTTTTAATACCCGATGCGTAACTGTTGGTTTATGAAGAAATTTGCGAGATTGCATCGAAATTGTTGTTTGCGTTATTTCGTCGTAAATCGTATCAGAGTTCCTTTTTTCCTTTCTCGAACTACTTTCTATATGCATATAACATCTTCGGAAGCTGTAGTTAAATTCTCTATATAAGGCCACGTATATTAAAAGTTAATTATTCATGCGTCTTATCAATCCTTATCTTGATTGCTCGTCGCTCATTTACACCGTCATATCACGCACATCACGTATACTTGCGTTCCATCAAAAGTATATTTATATTACCATCGTAATAAGGGTATTACTTTTAAACAGTCTATTCGTGAAGATTGTTCGTTCCAATTTCTTCTATCCAAGATAAAAGCGCAGAATAATTCAGTCAAATCAAAAGGCTAAATAAAAAAAGGAGACATTGCAGTCGCTTTAACACTCCGAAAGTACAGGCAATTTGTGCGTTTACAACGTAATCTCGTCTAGCAAAGATCGAAGCAGGATCTCGTTTACCAGAAGAAAATCTTTCCGCGTAGATCAGCTTCGGGATAGATCAAAGCAGTGAAAATATTATCAGCGGTTAGCAGTACAATTAACCGACAATGTCAGATAAATAAGACGTTTGCCAGCGCGCATATACATGTTACAAGTGTAGTTAGGCGAACCGGTTCGTATGATTCGAGCGTTACGAAAAGATCGCGGCATGTTCGATTGGTTGCCGCGAGGCCTTTCGAAAAAACGAATCTGCCTTTATTATGTACGGCGGCGGTGCGACGTCTAACGCGGCCGCAAAGCTCACTCGCACACGCGTCTGCGATTGCGCGACGCGAACGAATTTACATCGCGTACAGCTACCAGAGAAATTTGTTTTTACTGCCGCCTTGTTCGTTTAACGATCGAACCAGCTACACGAGGAAACGCTACAAGCCGAGAGACCAATGAAAGGAGAGAGCCGTATAATTCCATGGAACGACAGGCGACGTTGCGCCCAGCTTTCTTTCCTTTTCTTTTATTTCTTTCTTTTTCTTCCCCCTGTGGTGTATTCGTATGTGTATACGCCACAGCCGCAAATTACGACGATTTCGGCAGCTACGCCCATCGCCTACTGCTCCTCATGCATCCTGAACACTGCAGCACTCGGTTGCCGCGAGATCTTATCGCGAATTATTGAGTTTCGGAACACGATCGTTGAACCTTGTAAACGACAATCCCGCTCGACCGGGGTCCGGCATTAATTTATTGGCTTGTCCACCGTTGCCTGGCCGGCGAATTATAATTATACGGCCGTAATTGCGGATGATATAATGTGGCAGGGCGACGTTTCGCTACCCGAGGGACAACGGAAATGCAATTTTTTACCATCGTGAGTATCGACCATCGTGATAATTTGCAGAATTTCGTGACTTCTATTGTTCGTGGTTACAATCGATGCTTGTTCTGATTATCTTTCTATCGAATGGAACGTTTCAAGCCCGAAACGCGTACACTCATAAAAATTTATGCTTATATGTATTTGATTGCTTCGATTAGTATTCGTATCAGTCGATACGTATTCAGAGTACTGCAGTCTTCCTTGGAACCTTGACAAAAATACGACCTGTTAAAATAATGAAACCAGCTATGATATATCATTTAACAAGATTTACTTGCTCGTTTCTCTAGAACCGGGATTAATAATCCGCGACGGATAAAACGATTGGTGTATTCCCGATAGCATGCCGCAGGATTTAAGAGGATCTTTTTTTAAAGATCTTCCCACATACGCGACACACACGCGCGGCAAATTTACAGTGGGCCAAGTTTATCGAGCGTCGAGTCCGGAATTTCTGGCGGGCGTAACGCGGTAGAAAGCTCCACGGAACTCGACCGGGTCTGACCGCCGTAAAAAATTGCATCCGCCGAATTTCGAGCCCGACCACGCCGCTCGAAAGCAAGATCCGAAATTTAAGGAGGCTCGATAATCTCTATCGCAGCTGTGAGCCGCGAGACGCTCTCAAAGTGGCCAAATAAAGTGCCAATTTCATATTTGCTTAAAGCGAGCAGGATTCGATTTTCGAAAAGCCTAAGTTTTTCCTTATCAACATCAATGTATCTTCGGCTGAATATTTATAAAGATAAATATTTTTTCAATTAATTATCGATAATGATAACGCAGCTTTTCCGATATATTCGCGAACAATGTCGTATCGTATTAAAATTAAAAGTAGGTTTGCTGATAACGAATACACGTCTGGTTTAGTTAAAATAGAGAAATATTTCGCTACGATCACCAAAGCTTACAAAAAAAGCCTAGAATATCTAGCTTCTGAAAAGAAAAGAAGAAGAAAAAGAAAGAAGAACAGGAAAGAAACGCGATTCACGAGCAGTGGAGGGTTCGAGCGTTGAAACGTAATCCGAGGGGTCATCGAAATAATTATTCAGCCGTGTTCTCGAGTTTCACCGAGGAGAAGATACGCGAGAAAGTGGTGCATGCGGTTCGGTATTTATCGACTGTGACGTTGGTACGTCAACGCGCTTCCGGTTCAGGCGATACGAAGCGTCTGCGCCTCGCGTGTCACCAGGTTGTTCCCGCTTTTATCATAATGATGTACGATAATTAAGCGACGTCACGAAGCCGCCTCTCCAGCACGAGCGAGTACGATTGTTTGGAATTTTTATGCGAATCGTTCGCTGCACTCTGAAGGGAGAGGAGTTGGGGGAAAGAGGGGTAGAGATCGCAAATCAAAGCTCAGCTAGGCTCGAACGAGTTAAATGGCTTATTTGTCCGTTATCGCGGTGCAACGCACGACTTCCGGTTAGGCTGAGGGTTCGCGTGTCGCGGGGCTATTCGATCTCACGTAGGCACGTTCGTTAAAAGACAGCTGGATGTAATTCGCCGTAGACGTCGTTTTCCCTCGCGTTGTTGTTGACACTAAGGAATTTCGCGCGACCTGTCCCGTGGACGTGTACCCATTTATATGGAACGACCAGTTCGATAAAGTAGAACCGGCGACTCTATGCAGGTGGGAATAATCTATTTCCTGCGATTCGGTGAGCTGTAACGTTTTCTTGCGTCTTATTGGTTTTCTTCAATTGCTAGCTTGGAGGTTAAGCTACAGTATATGTTAACAGGGTGGTGTAATTTAGTCTGTGCCTCGCGTACGAGAGATGTAAACGATTTTTACAAAGAAGAATTAATTTGAACAGTCTGCTGCGTCTGATTCTTAGCTTCTACATTCTATATTTTACATTGCAAGGATTTGCGTCTCTATAATCTTGTAGGAAAACGGCCGAATTATAGAAAAATCACAATAAAATAGAGAAGGCGCAGAACTATAAACCTCCTACGAATAACATTCCAGGTTGGTCTAATCTGGATATAATATCGCGACGATACGGTTTGATAGGATGAAATTACGAAGACACGTGAAATCGTAGAGCATCACGAGCGAATCGTTAAGCAGGGAAAAGCTGAAGATGGAAAGGATCGCTCGAATGGAGAGATTACGTGCCGCGTACGTACAGACGAGACTTCTAATATCCACTTTTAGCACGATACACCTCCTCTCTTTCTGTTCGCCGGCTGTTTTCCAGCAGGCGCTTAACAATAATACGTGCTGGAGCCGCTTTATTGCCGGTGCGGTGTGCTAACGAGCGGCGGCCTCTACGCGCCGCCGCGTCCTTTCTTTTGCCATCGAGCCAGCGAGCTTGATCGGCACAGGAATCTTTTTAGCCTCGCGGAAACGAGAAAGGGAGGCGAGAAGGAATCGCCGTGGAAATTCAAGGAATAGCCGCGCCAGCCTCGTGAAACACTATGCGCCTCCTTTTCAGGAACGCGTTCCATTAAGTCCCAAGACTCTGTTCAACACTTTGAACGGATCAAAAATTTTATATCGTGTTTTAAGATCTACGATCAAACAGTTGAAGGTAAAACAACTAAACGTTAGAATGTCCTAGTAATTTCGTACAGAAGTATTTTGGCCCGTGAGCAAATAAGTTATGTAGAATTTTAATATAGAAAAATTTTAACATGGAGGTATTTAACGGATCGCCGATGATTTACGATTGTCAAAATATCAATTCGCGAACATTTTGCATTTCGCGAAATGAGAAAATATTACGCGTTTTACGTTATGCTCGTCATACTATGCTTCACGCTTCACGCATGTCAAAAAGCATCGAATACTATCGCAAGAACGTTAAATGGTTTAAGAACCATCGCCTTTGAAAATTCTATTGGTTAGCGGCATGGAGCGAGATGAAGATGTAAAATCATGAGTGGTCCGTGATTGCGATGTCAAATCGCGCGTAAAGAGCGAATAGTCGGCACTAAAACGCGATAAGTGGTTTTTGTCTAACTGTCCGATAGTTCTTGCTATTCCCTCCACTATTTTAAAGCCTCTTAAAACCATTCCTGCTCGCTTTTCAATTTAAACTGCTGATCTTAAGTTCAGCTTAATTTTACGATCACTTTGAAACTTTACGATGTTTCAAATAAATTCATCGATCTTCGGTCCTAAAAATGGCCTGCATTGATTTATCGGACAACGACGATAGAAACGCTTCTTCAGCCGTGGGAAATCAATAACTATCATATAAAAATGACGAAATTTCTATTCGTCGATGCGCTTCGATTTACCACCACCTGTATGTATCTCTTATTACATAATGTTCGAAAGTTCGTAGCCAATTTTAACTGTTCAAGCTATTAAAGACTGTATGAACGAACGAACGATAAAGCTACTTGAAAATTGGTGGCGCTCGTCCATAGAAGCGGTGTCGGAGATTTTATGTGTTCGCGCTGAAGCGACTGTAAAAGGCAAACGCGATGATAACCGTCCAGTCTAACCTCATCCAACTTGCTCGGATGCGTGCATGCAGACTAGGTTAACCCCTTGACCCCGGCTTACGATCTGCGCGTCCAACGACGTTACAAGGAAGTTTTGCATCGACTACGTCCTCCGCTCCTTCTTCTTCTCCTCCGCTATTCGCCATTTTTTTCCTATCTTGCATCTAGTCGCATCTGTGCCACAGTCTGCCCACTTTTGCCTGCACGTCTGTTCTTTCCATTGAAATATCCATTATTCCGTCGGAATAGCCGTCTAAACGCGGAATAGGATCTGTTGGAACCAGCATACGCGCCTATAAAGGCGAGACTATGGGCGGACGTAAATTGTTCTGATACTGAGTAGAAAGGAAGGAAATATTGGATTTTTATTCCAAAGAGCAAAGGGCGTGGAGCTGGACCGTGAATTTCGTGAAAGTGATGTTTATTGGAAGCGTTAGCTGTGTATAAGGAAAATAAGGTTTATCCGTTTTTGACGGCGTCGATAAAGATTTTCTTCGGTTTGATAGCTTATAATAAAAGTAATTGCACTGTTCGAGGAATGAAACTGTCCAATATGTATTTAAAAGTATTATTTTATACCTTAAGTGCCCGATCTTTGAATAATATTTTTGTCGAATACTAAATTAGAAGATTAAGTTTAGTTTGTCCAATTTGAAGATGTAGAAGAGAGGATATACCGAAGCATTTTGTATCTTTACGGTAGGAAAAGATACAGAATAATTTAGATTTATTTATTCTATACAGCGAATTGCATTTAACCTCTTGAAGTTTCTTAAAATATCGTGCTGGTTACTTAAAAAGGATAAACGCAGGTTAGTTATTATTCACCTGTCGTTTCCTTCTTCTATTAATAATTCCGGTTCTAACGCCTTTCTTCGACCTTAATCCCTTAATCAACCGAGTGACGTTTGTATTTGAATGTCTCTATTTCTGCTGGTATCCCTTGGTACCCCGGCTAATTAAGAAATAATCGCTTCCCGCGCGAAAATATGCAGCAGCCACGGAATACGTTCTGCGTGGCGCTTATATTTTGCAATTATATGCCGTGAATTTTTAGCGGTATGTAAATTCCCATTGCACGTTCATCAACGTCTCTCGCTCGTTCCTCTCTACTCCGATGCTTTCCCGTCTTTATACGTTATGACGTACCCGCCTGAATCGTTGACCAGCTATTTTCCATATTATTTCCTGCGATTCCTCAACGAACGTCGAGTTTCAGCAGAAAACCAGCGATCGAAAAATGTGATAGAAAGTATCCAAGATATCGGAGTTTTTGAATCACTGAATAAAATCTCGGAGATTATATCGATGGAGTATTTGTAGCTTTCTTTAAAATACCAAGATCATGTTTTTCAGAGTCTATAGATTACCTTGAATTACATAAATTAGCCAGTGATTTTTCCTAATACTAGGTTATGCCGGGTATATTGTTACATCCTATAATTTCAGACTCACTATGTATCGAAGCCTAAAGGCTTAGAATCACTCACACCAGATTACGAAATTTTCCACCTATCATTAAGTTATCATTAAGTCCTAAGGGACCAAAATCGCTAAACACCTACCTAGCTACCACATATCTGAAAGCTTCAAAAAAAATAAATAAGCAGATCGCAAGTAATCTATCTCTATTTCACGCGTATCAGATAATTTCTAATTCCGTGGCTATGAAAGTTTCTCATTAAGGGACGAACCGGTTAGCTCGTTTTTAAGGATTTTCACGCAATCTTGCACAAAATGTTGCAGCGAAATGTTGCACGAGCATACCATGTATCCTTACGTAATTCTGCCACGGCGTTAACTCGGTGCATTGGCGCTTCGCTTGCCTACGAGTTACGTATTGCATCGCGAAGCGGGAGAGCGTGCAACGGCGATGAACAACTCGCACGTACCCCGACGATTAATATGCGCCACGATACGTGATATCGCCGCTCTTGTGCGCGCGCCAACACGTGTTCCGGCCAGTGAAAAGCCAACCAGTCGAGGCATCGTCTCCTTCTATTCTATATTCTCGCAGATTTATCGTTCGCTGGGTTAACGTACGACCGATTCTCACGAGCTTTTCGTATTACGCGTTGCATCGCGTCGTTGGCGCAACTTTCGTCGACGTGACGCGAAAAGGTGGTTCGAACGCTCGGTACGACAGGAAATTGATATTAACACGCGGAAATGATCGAGGTACGTGTCGTTTCGCGGCTCGGCACGCGATTCTCGCTCAACCGAAGACAGAAACGTGATCATCGCCGTGAAAATCGCCATCCTGTTGATGAACCAAACAGTCCACTCGTTTCGCCCCGGGAGTCTCTTCGTTTCATTTCCCCTGATACCGTCATTTACCCGATGCTCCTTTAGTTTCCTGATCCCTCGAGCAAACTTCTTCACTCTCGTCTTGCCGCTTCTTCCCCGTAGGAACAGCAAATGACACGTGTGGTCCATTTACGATGAAACTTTGACACTAAAATTCGTAACGAGTTTCGACGAAGGTGATCTCACGTTTTAGAAGTTGATGATGAAGATTTAGAATTCTTAGTTTACATCGACTCGGCTGCCGAGTTATGATTATTACGTTTCGTTGCTACGACTTCGAAGTGACAAACGTCGTTTCCACGGATCGCCGCTCAACCGCGGTGCGCATAAATCATTCGGCGCGCGCCACGTTCGAATAAATATATCGCGCATTAATCCGGTATTAAAGGCTAAATTACCGAGCCGACGTGACGCCCACGGAAAGATTCAGGCAGGCTGGGATCTCTTAGAAAGCAGCGGTATAAAGCATTCATGAAATTCGGGGATCCTCCTTGTTCAATGTGTAAGGAAAGATTTATGTCCCTCAAGCATTACTTTCGATTTCCAGATGGAATTTAATAGCCGGATTTTTGCGAAAACGAAGGATACATATTTCATGTTTTGACAACATAAGTATATTTTTCTTTATACTGTTCGACTTGTTAATTGCGTCCCTTAGTCAGAAACTTGTATAATTACTAAAGTGGAAAAATAATAAGGACAAAAGGGGACTGTTATATAAACTTCAGTTACATGGCCTGCTTGTTCTGCAATAGGTTAATAGAATTCTGCATTAGGTGAGAAAAAAAATTTCGCAAGATTGGAAATGAAATAGTCGTAAATAACGTTATACATAATCCTTACTGGAAAGTTCGCAAAACAAAGCGGGTAATGAAAAATAATTTCAGAAGTATCGTCGACGTAATATTGCAATTGTATTTTCGATCAGCGTAACAATCCCATACCGAAAGCTTTCTATTGGTTTCTCCAGAAGTCGCGTAATACGTTCCGCTTTGAATCGAACTAATTAAAGATAAATCTTTCTAAATCAGCTACCCGCGGTCCCGAACACAATCGTAATTGGTACACATTTCTGTGCGACTCGCGGAAAGGATGTACTCATTAAACGAAACAATCGTGGCCTCGCAATTAACGTCGCATTAGTGATATACGTCGGTGCAAAAGTAACACCCATTCCGTCACTGTTCACGCGACGAGCCTTCTCTAATCAGAGAACACGTCAATTGTTTCATTCTTATTGCCTGCATTAATTACCGCGAAAACTTGTTCTTATCTTTGTCCTGCTTGACGTTCGATTTTTCATTCTTGTAGACATTGCAGTTAATTTAATAAGAAACTATCTAAATGAATTATTTGCGCTATTCAAAAATTATACAAGATTATTGGCTGAATCCATTAGCAAAGAACACGATAAATATATTAACGACCTGGTAGATTCGTTCAGTAGTCTGACCATTAACATCCTTTGCCCCTTCTGGAGAGAGGCAAACGGAACAATATGATAAGGAAACATATTTCATGAAACGCAAATTATAATACACCCTATATAAAGAAGACTGATTCAGCGTAAACAAGAAAAATCAAGTTTGCATACGCGCAAGTATACTTTAATCGACTAAGTCACAGCACCCTTCAGATAAACGCAGACAAAAAAGAAGATATCTGATTGGGCGTAGAAATCGATGATCCTTGTTGCATGCCTCATTGTCCATCCAGTGTGGGTGTCAACGCCTCCGTCAAGCTTTTTACACGATTAAAAGTCCCTCGGTGTAAACGAAGCTTCATCCATCGAACGCTATAATTAACCGTGAATGGGGACTCGTAAATATGATGCTGCGTATGAGTTGGATCGTTGTTTTATTTACGAACTTTCAGACTACAACTACAAAACCATAGATTTCCATCGACGATACGCGGGTCGACAAGTGAAACGATCGCGTGGAAATAACCAATCTTACTTTTAGTTTGGAGTTCATCTTAAAAATGCTGGTTTAAAGAAGGCTCGAATAATCTGTTGGAAGATCCAAACGAAAAATGCGAAGTTTACGACTAGATTTTTTTCTAGATTACGAGTTTCTCTAGTCGAAATAAATTCTAGTTTCCAGTAAAGATACGCCAATGCTGCTACTACGATCTCTACGAATAAATTATTTCGATCACGCAACATCAAAATTACACTTACCTAATATGTAAATCCGTGTCTCGCAAAATTCTTAAAGTCTAAAGTTTCATCTCAAGTTGCACGCAAGAAATATTAAAGATAACACCGTTCTATCTTAGAATCGACACCCGAGGGATTTTAGCTATCGCCATGGTATCATCCTGACGTATGGTACAAACGCAACCGTGAAATTTCCAAAGAGAAGCTATTTACATATCTGGCGCGCGTGACTCCCACGCCACGCCTCGTGGCGGAGCCAGGTAACTTTCACGCTGATGAATAATAATCGCTAATAACTGAACGCACGGTCGATCAACTATCTACCGTCTGTTCATGCATGCACCTGCATCGATCTCTGATGACGCGCGTCAGTCGATCGTTCGATCGGTTCCTTTTGGAATTCCATGTTAAAGGACGAGCCCCGTGATGCGTATGTTTAACATAATCGAGTTACTGGTGAAAGAAACGACTGAAAATTATTGCCCCTCCTGTTTCTCGTCCATTACGCCATTATTGTACTTTGCTGAATAAATTTGCTGACGATTTAATTCCACTTTTTATTCCAGTATTTTCGAATTATCAGGCATTACGGATATTTTGTTTAATATATGGTGTCGTTTCCAGGTAAAACTTTACCTTTTGTCGGAACTGAGCTCTTCCGACCGAGACTGTAAACGATTCTGTTTTGAAAAAGAAAGAATTTTACACCGTCTAAGATATAAATAACGGGCGCATCGCTATTAATTTTATCCCTTCTTGTTAATTTCCACTAGGCTGGTTTATTAACTGGCAATTTATGTACACTTCTAGCTCGTTGAAAGTCTCTTCAGCCATAACAATCAACCGCTTACAGATAGATTAATGCAACAACTTACCGAAGCGATATTTATCTTCTCCCTCTTGTTCGTCGCTCGCAAGATATTTACGACAGTTTCACTGAAAATAATTGACTCCCCTTGTAACACCAGCAGCAACTCTAATCTTCGCCATCGTGGCCGCGCGATTCCAGAATTTGATGACTACGTGTAAATCGCGTATACTCGTCTTTACCACGGGACAATTACGCTACGAAGGTGTTTAAAAGCCGCGAAACAGCTTGCAAAATCCATTTGCATAGCTGATGCCGGCATAAACCTTGTGGTTCTTCCGTAATCACGGCTCGTTGCCGTATCGAGCGGTAATTAAGCTAATTGCCTTCGCGGTGACTTAGTACTTCGCGAATGCATAAAGCGTGCGCCGCGTAAAAGCTCTCCACGGGTTCTTGTATTTTTTCTACGAGCATAGAGTCGAAATGACAGCCGATGATGGATGTAGACGGACGTTCTTAATCGTGGCTTTCTTGCCTCGTCTTTCGTGGTTAACCCTTGTGCCTCGCTATTTAACTTCAAAAGAATCACTAGAACGTCGTCAACGTTGATGTCACGTTGACGTTTTCACCCTTCTTTTCCTATCTGTCTTTCCTTCTTACGTCGAATCTTTTTGTGGCTGTCTATTTAACTCGACGGCGAATATGACGCGCTCTTTATTGGTTGTCTTTACGAGACTCATCGAATAATCATCGGCAATTATAAATTTACGATGATAAGAGGTAGGAAGAACTTCGAACTCTGCTGGAACTTAAATGGTGCAATAAACGGGCGATAACGAGACGTCGTAAAAGTGTGGTGAATTTTTCGAAGCGTTATTGATTTTCAAATTCGGCATCGATGATTATTTTAAGAGAAACATGCATAAACGTAAACGCCTATAATTAACCTGATATTTGCGGTAACTTCAAATACTACAACAAAATTCATAGAAGCAAACTTACCAAGTTGATCTTCGACCATTTAAACGCCATTGCAATTGAACAGCGTCAATTTGTTCAACGTTCTCAAATACGAAAGCGTAATGGCGTCGACATTCAACGGGAAGGATTGAAGTCACCAGGCAGTAGTAAATCTAGAGAATAAAGAAAAAAAGTCACAGTGTTCCGGTACGATTGTCGATTTGATCGTACAACGACACGCACGAAGTTCCTCGAGGTCGTCTCGAAGAATCCGTCGTACCGAGTGATCCGGCCTAGGCCGACTTTCCCTTTTCCGGAAGATCGAGGCTATCGAGCTATTCGCTCGCTGTCCATCCTCATAATAAGAAGGATCATTTATTAAAGCCTTGATTCACCTCGTGGATCGAGTAATCGACCGTGAGCCGCGCATTCTGGTGTTTTTCTTCTTGTGGACACACATTGATTAGCGACCGTTCTCCAATCCACCTATTCTATTCTTCCGCGTGTTTCTTGGAATTTCCGTGTATTTCTCTTCGAACACGATTGATTTCCGTGACAGTAGAATTTTACACAAGTTCACATACTTCGTATGTCTCGTAGAATTTTGAAAATGTCATGGAATATTTCCCGACAGGATTGCTCCCCGAGGTGCAAGTTCGAACGAGTATGCGGCTTCACGTGGGACAACGCGCGATTAAAATTCATGCAAGACGAAGAATCTGGAGGTTGTTGGTCTCCTACGATACGCGGCGGCCCGATGATTTGACCGGCTCGATTTGCCGAATGCGAATGCGCGCGAATCAATTATCATAATTAATGGCTCGTCTCGCGAACTCGCGCGTTTACACGCACGTATCGACGCTGCTAAGCTCAACATCCTTCACCGTTGAATAACAAATCCCTATTCATCATGGTGCACGATGACTATTGGCCGTGCTTAATTAATCGATCGGCTATTAATCGGGACGATTATGTCGGCTGGTTCCGTGGCGCAATTACGCCGCCACGGAGTCGAATGTGTAATGAAGCTTCCTCTTCAAGAGGAGTCAATCACTCCCGCTGAGAAAAACTCCTCTTAGGAGATTTCGTGGCCGTGGTCGGTTTATGGCAGACATTTATTATCGTCCAGAGGAGGAGAAAAGGGTATCGCCTGGCGATTACCGTTGATTGATAAACAATGCAGAGAGGGTGGAGATAATCGATTCGTTGATCACCTTCGCATTGGAAGATGATTGCTGCTCGGACAAGCTGCACTTCGTGCAAGGTTTAAAGAAATCTAAACATTTTTGCTTTCGCTACGTAAGATGAAATTGTAATAAAATTTTTATAGAACTTGTAAAATTAAAGGTTACCGTTATCCAGGTATCGTAAACGTTTTTGTAGAGCGAAATATAAAACGATTGGACGTAAAGAAGAATTAAGAGACGTAAAAGAGAAAGTAAGGAGGAAATTAACAAGATAATTTCAATGTTAGAAGATACAACGTAATATAGATAATTGTTTAAATTTAATAATCTGTTACGATATAAGTATGTTTATAATCTGTCCCTTGGTTTATGACTGTTTTAACACGTTGCAATTAAAGAGATTATCATACGTGTTTTTCATTCTACGTCTTCCCTAGCCGCGCAATAAAGTCTTCATTTTGTTCGTTAACACACATTTTCATCTAATCTTCGCGATCTCTCGCTGTAACTTGCTTACACAATCAAAGCTAAATTACCCCTGGTTCTATTCTTCCTATAATGAAAGAAAGCATTTAAAACTCGTTAACGCTTTTACTCGCTTGATCCTAGTAATTTCTTCTTTTAATGATCTCGTCTAAGTTCACATAATCTACGAGATACGTTGCTCTCTTGAATAAAGTTAGCTGGTTTCTTGCTAAAATATTTCCTTCGATCAAACTTGCTCGACTCGCGTGACGATCTGCGACAATCGTTTTAATCAAAAACTAAACGATTGATTAGGATTTTAGCATTCCAGTTTATTATATTCTCTTTAAATCCACATAAAACTAACGCATCGTCTACAAAGGAAGTACGTTCAAAGCATGTGCAAAGTACCTGGACAAATTAACATAAATTTCATAACTTGACAAGCAGAAATTTTAATCACAACCACGTGCATACTTCTTCTCATAAGGAAATCCATAGAATATTACGTTCTAAGTTACTACCTTCGAATCGATATTAAGTCGCTCGTTGTTTTAAATCATCACCACGAGATATTCCTCGAAACAGGTATGCATCAAAGTACGAATACGAGGCAGCGTAATCGTCGCTGTCTTGCAACTTGCACGTAACGAGAGGGGAGAAAAAAGGGGCGGTCGCGCACACGTAGCGACGATAAATTTACATAGCGATGTAATCGGCGAGGAACAAGTGACTGAACAAGAAGATTCTCTATCTGGATGGTAGGCAGTAAGGAAACACCTCGTTGGTTAAGACGATATGCTCGGTGCTAACGAGGCGAGGAGACCGCGATGCAGGTCCGATTATAATCGTCGATATAGATATAACTGGCGAACGATATCGTCGGTGAATCCGATAACGCGCTGCCTCTAACTCGCGACTCGAAACTGTCAACTTTCTTCTCGGCCACAATGCACAAGTTCCTTCTTTCGCTTCTTGTCTAATCGCGAAATACGTGATTTCCAATGTGTTTTTTAAACTGATTTAACAGTGGAACGGTTAGCCGTTTACAAAGGTCGTAAAATCGATTTTATGGTATCTTAAGGCGATAAGGTTAGTAAGAGGAATTTTACACATTCCATGTATTTCTGGTTTAATTTTATCGATATCGAATTGTTAGATAACAAGTTTGTTTCTTGTCTGTTGCAGGTAAGTTGCTATTAAATTTGATGAAAACGATGGCACAAAACTGAACGGTGAGTCTATATTCGTATTAAACAGGAAAAATTAAAAAAAATATTGATTATTTTATAATTATGTTACTGTATTATATAATTCTCTGAGAATCTACTATTTTCTATCTCTGATGTCTTAACAAGCTTTCATACATTCGATTCGAAATCGTAGTTATCGTCTTCCATAAATCACCGTTCCTATGGAGCGAATCTTAAAGTTAACAATACAGAAGAAGATCTTTCTACGATCCGGTAAAAATGTCGGATGAAAGTTTCCGTTACTCGGCTCGTCCATTTATGCCCGCCACCAAGGAAGTAACAGGGGAGAAACTTGAGCGCCGGGGAGCCTAATAACCTCGTATTGATTCGATCGACAACGATTTCTCACAATAACGTGAACAATGCGGGAACACTAACGGGCAGAACTGGCAATTTTCCACTTTTATCTCGGGGCTCGATGAAAAATCTGGCTAAACCACCGAACGACCCACGTACGAGCTGGACCGGCTGCCTTATTTAGCGATCCACCACGTGGAGGCGTTATTGGCTGGCGACCAGAGTTCCTGTTTTCACGTAACCGCAACTGTCGATGCGATTCGCCCCGTTACACACCTTCAACGCGTACGATTGTTCGTCCGCTTACCCGCGAGAATCGCGAGAAGCGCGCAAATTCTTCGCCGCGAACCGCTAACGCGAGAACAATGCCTTAGAACCAGCTAATAATAGTCGATGGATTTATTAGAAACGGCGACTCTGATGTTTCGTGCAAGATACAATTTCCATGAGTTCGAGAAACTTCTAATTTCTTTTCTATTATTGAACGTATTATTTTATTAGATTATTATTATATGTAAATATATATGTATATAGTATTCGGAAGCTTTTATATCGTATAAAAAATATGCGATAATTTGTTTCCAGATGGATTTGTTTTCAGTTGTTAATTGGTTTATGAATAATGAATTTTACACGACGTTATAGGGAAATATTCTTGTCGCGCGTGTCCAAGGTACGTCTGACACAGACGGTCCGTTTTCACTTGCGCTCGGTTGCCTCGTGTTCTACTAATCGAATCTTTGCCAAATTAACGTAACGCTCTCAGAGTTCGTGTATTCTCGTTTCAAATCTTTTGATTAAACGCAACGGCACGTGCCTTCACACTGACTACAGAAAATGATTTTCACAGCGCAAGATCAAATAATCAAGACGAAATGCACGCGACAGGAACACCGATACAGATATTCGAACGACCGAAAGCAATGTGACACTCTTATCCTGAGAGAATTATAGTATTCCCCGTGCCGTGAAAAGGTCGCGGGAAAAATAACGAAGTAACAAGTGACCAAAAGCCGGTGTTCTAAATTTCCCTTGGAACCGCTTATTAGCGTCTGGGCGTACGACGAATGACGGTTCCACCTGTCGACAACACGCGCAATTAGTCTTCCACTTAGACACGCGGTGAGTATTTCATTGAACGGTCGGGCATCGGGAACGATGGAAAGGCTCTTGATCAATAGGCACTCAATTTGGTGCTCCGGTACGCTCTGCTACCTTTCCAGCCGTTCCCCGTAATTGACCATTACCAGCCGCGAACTATGATTGCGTATATTCAAGGAAAATGCACGCCATTATGCCCAATTTATCATTCCACGAAATGGAGGAAATTGGGAATCAATTAGAGTAATGCAGCACGCTCGATCCGACTCGGTCCGCTTGTGGGCATAAGCATTAAACGGACCCCTTATGTCTGCATTAATACACCGCGTTTCGCTGATTATTCGTCGCTCGACTTCGTTTATACAGCATCATCGTTCCGTTCGATCTTCCCCTGTGTCGTCTTGGCTGGTTAAATTCGGTCTCTGGTGGATTGGTTGTTAGAACTGCAAATAGATTTGGCTTGTACCTTTGGTATATGCGAGCAGACACATTCTCCTTCGTTTGTCGTTCGATGCAATTCGAAAATCGTCGTACTGCAAAATTATATTGAATGAAGTCGATGCAGGTGGTAGGACGAGCGAACGAGAGTGCCAAGTGCTTACGCATGGTACTAAATGAACAATTTATCGACAGGCATTTGCATTATCGTCTACGTCGATTTGTCTGTAAAGCAGTTTCTGCTTACCAATGTGATTTACGTAAGCTTCGCAACATTTTTCACGAACAATCATAATGCTCTACGCGAAATGATTTCAGAACTTAGGTAGAAGAATCGTACTCTTCCGTTTATTAGTAGCACATTTACAACCGTTAAATCGTACCATAAGTTTTTTTAAATATTATATCTTCTGTTTGCGAAGATTAATCGCTAAAACATTTCACAAACGCGTGTATTCGCGGATAAGGAAAATGATTCGTAAAATTACACGCTCGAAAATTACGAGAATGTCTGTAAGTGAGCTTCCAAAGCAGTTTTCTTGGTATAAGTGTCTGCTCAAAGGAGAGATCTATTTGTTCATCGGGAACAGAAGTATCCCTGGAGTCCCTAACGGCGCGTTAGCGCTATTGGGTGCGTGTGTAAACGAGTGGCGGTCGTGGCGGTGGCACATCTGCGGTTGTGGGGCGCGGCAAGCCATGCACAGACTTTATGAAGCCGTTGCAAGTTCGCCGCGGGGGTTCGGCCAGCCAGGCGTGTTGCTTGCCAGCATAAATTACGCGCGATTTTGCATTTACACTGAAAACCAAGCTACGGACCCGACTGTTGGGAACTGATATTTATTGTCGGCAAACGAGCAACAATATTAAACGCTAGAATCATGGTGTTATTAGCTGCGCGATTAGGCGAAGCGGATTAGAATTAGCAACACCTCTTTCACGCGTTCTATTGACACGGCTAAAATAGATCTACTTGATTTAGGAAGTTTCAAATAATTTTGAAACTCTCAGTGTTTGGTTAACTTACGAGATAAGATAATTATTTAATGTATCGTGATTCTTTAAGGTTTCTTAACGAGTTGTCAATGAAATACCGAGACTGTTCTAGTATACAGAGTGTTGCAATTTTCCAAATCGATAAACAGAAAACGTAAAGTTTCGCTCACTTTTCCGTGGCAAGAGAGAAACTTGACAATTGGAAGGCAACAAGTCTGATGCCGTTCAATTTCCATCATTCACGGTACTTGGACGCGAACGATGATCCATCGACGTCTTTTCTGGTGCGCACACCCGCGGAGTTAGTTGATGAATCGGCACGAATCCCTAAGGGCCTAAGGATCCACCGGTGTCGACCTCCGCTCCGATCCACGATCGAGGCTACGAGGAATGCAA
This sequence comes from Bombus impatiens, assembly GCF_000188095.3. Classification (NCBI taxonomy): domain Eukaryota; kingdom Metazoa; phylum Arthropoda; class Insecta; order Hymenoptera; family Apidae; genus Bombus; species Bombus impatiens. The sequence continues at coordinate 614,345 of NT_177880.1, read as the reverse complement.
GAGAACCCGATCGCGTAATTAATGCCTGTGCATCAATTCGCGCTAAGCGGCCATGAATCTGGCCGATCCTCATCAGGGAGCGATCGATTCGCCAGGGAGTTCAAGACGGAGAGTTTCCGTGTGTGGAACGAAAAGAGAGAGAGAGAGAGAGAGAGAGAGAAGGAAAAACGAAGAAGGAAAAAGGAAAGAAAAGGGAAAAGGAAAAAAAATGAAACGTTGTCTAAATCACGTAGAGGGAACCGGTACGAATGCGTGCTTTTTCCACTCGCGAACCTTCTGGCTGCTTCTTCGGCGCAGTATGTGCACGAATCGGCCGCGAGCAGGGAGAAATTAATAGCCCGGTATTAATTCTCACTGATTCCACCACGAAATGACTGGTTGCTTGATTCCATCAATCTGCGGGAGTAATAACAGGCGTGCCTCGTTCGCTCGCTCGAGCGAGTGCGAGTCCGAGCGTTTCGTGCACGCTCGTCTTAGTTGCGCGTAAACGTGAGCCGAGATCTATGGCTACAGCTTGCAAAATCACGTGGGGAACTTGATTTTGTAATGTTACGTTTACGGAAGACGCTTGTTTATGAAATCAATTTGTTGGTTGTTAACGTCGAAAATCTAACTGTTGCATACTTTTCTCACAACTAAAGCTTTCTAACGAAAGAAACTTCGAATGTTTTGTAGTATGAGAAACACGAGGTCGATAGTACTTCGCGTTGAAAAGAAATTCATGCTAGCCGGTATTATAAAGACCGCCGGGAAAATTAATATCGGTATTGATTTAAATCTAAAATGCGGGCTCTTGAGAATCCTCGTACTTGTATGCCGCTTATTTAACAGCCACTCTCCAATTAAGAGTAATAACTTCTACGCTGAGAGCTACCTGCCATCATTTGCAAGCAAATTCAACGCATATTTAACCCGTCGTCGTCGAGAAGCTTTCCAGGAAACTGGCACGGATCGTTTTCGTGTAAAACTCTCCCGGAATTAGGAAACGTTGTTCTCGATGCTTGTGACGCGCGCAGAAAATTCATTCAAGGAAGCGGAATCGAGAAAGATGTACGTCAAGATTCGCGTAGGGGTTTCAGGGAAATCCTTAGGCTCGATTGTCGTTAATCGTAGGCCAAGCTCTGTCGGCAGCCGATGCACGTAGCGCAGGTAGGTGCGCCGTGTGCACAAAGCAACGCTCGCGACCGGCTATGTTACAGAGGGGCATGCTCCTTTATAATGGAATAGTTCGTGGCGAGCGATTTATCGCGACTATTTCCATGTCGCCGTTCCACGGATACCGCTTCGTCCGCGGTCAACGCTGCGCTTCTCCGTTCCACGCTGCATCTTTTACGGGACGAGCAGCTATGGTGCACATGTATCAATGAGGTCGCCGTTTGGGCGACCGAGAGCCATACCTCTCTCTTCTACCATCGCGATTCCGACGTTTTCCGATGCTTCTCCATCAACGAAGAGTTTACGTTTCTATGAAAATATCGTGGAATATAATCGAGAAAATATTCGTTACTGTTTGATTAATCATTTTATTATTATTATCGATGTAACGAGTTTGATATTTACCTATGGATTTTTGAACATCATCTACCGCGACTACCAACCCCGTTCAAAGGATGCTTTTGATAAAATTAACGGCGACTTTTATCGGGATAAAAATATAATTGTACATAACTTTGCTTTCTATCACAGTATTTTAACTACAAGCATCCCTCTCTGTTAAGAAACCTACGAACTGATGAACATTTCGAAATGATCGTACACCTGTTACCACGATCGCGGTGAAAACACAAAAATTGGAACGATCAATCAATTTGAAATACCAGTCTAGTAAACTCGATGAACTTCTCTCTTCTTACCCATCTATCATGCAATTACAGTATTCTGACTGCGTTAGAAAAGTGCAGCAACACCTAAACGTCCAGTGATTTCTCAACACGCGATGAAACAGATACGAAGATACAGATTCCACTGAAACGGAAAAAAGGAATCCGCGTTAATCGCATCGGCCGGTGTCTACGGGGCCTTTTGTCTCCGCGAATGTGCGAGAGACTCCTACGCGAGTGGAACGGCGGATTACGATGCATCCTCTTCCCCTGAAGAAGTCGAGCGCGCGGCACGGCCGCCGCGG
>NT_177880.1:608445-611671 GCF_000188095.3 Bombus impatiens | reverse complement strand
GAGCGCGCGGCACGGCCGCCGCGGCGTTGCACGTGTATCGGTGAAGGTGCACTTGAAGAGAGTGGGTCGAGCCACGGATGAGAAGTTGTCGAGGAAAGGTGAACCTAGGCGGGCTCACCGAGGTCGTGGCCGTGCATATTCCAATCCTAACGACGTCTCTCCGCTCTTCCAGCAGATCTGCGGGCTCGCTTATTGCTCGTAAATTGCGCGTGGCTCCCGACCCGCTTTCTCGTTACTTCTAATGCGACCCAGCGATGTATGTAGATTGCGACGCCGATTTTTTCCCATTGTCTCCGTCTCTTTCTACATCGTGCCCCTCTTCTTTGCCTGTGGATGCCCGGCACGACACAGTACGGATCACCTGCGCGGTTTTGCATTCATCTCTATTTGATGATCAGACCCGCATGATCGATGACGAGGCAGAATTTCATTAAACGAAGCAACGTGCACGTTCCCGTACTCTATCGTTACCACCATACATTTCGAGAAGAAAAAAGTAAGGGGAAATTATCTACGGTTGGAACAAACGCCGCAACCTGTGCGAGTCGTTGCGTGTGTTTATTAAATGGCAATTAAGAGTGTATACAGCGACTAACGCGTAGGAAAACGAGAAAAAGGTTGAACTTAACGAACAGGGAGTATCGAAGACAGATGCTCGCGAGGTTCGACGGCTTTCTACTAATGTTCCGTGTAGATGGACTTTACGAGCGGCCGTAGCAGCAGACAGAAATTATAATGGCCGTTGCAACTTGTAATCTTCTAGAAATTTCTAGAAATTATTGTGCTTCCTCTCTTTCTCTCGCGCCCCGATCTCCGGTATCGTACAAAGATCATCGCCGCAACGAGCAACATCAACACGCCATAGTGACTCGGTTTTCGCGGAACTCGCTCCGCCGATTTCTCGACGACCGAGCGAGCCGCGTGCGCCGACGATCGAGCAACGACGGCGATAAAATCCGCGTCGTTTTTCATCTGCTGCGACGCTTTTATTCCTCGTAAAATGCATTTCGTAGGCCACGAAACGCTCTCGATAGAGATAAACGATCCGATCACATTTCTCGCTTAAATTGCCACGCGTCCTCTCATACAGTTTCGATAAGAGAAACCGAGACGATCAGCGATCGCAATAACGAGCCGGTTACCGACGATCGACGCTGGCCCGATTTTCGTTTGTAACCACGACGTTCAAACAAATTAAGACGATCGTCGAAACGTTTACTTTCGATGACGTTTCATTATGTTCTGGCTCGGGGCTGTGCCAGTACACAGACGTGTTTCGAGGCTCCGGCGAACGCGGAGGATCTCTGTTTGATTTTAATTAACATTCATTTGCATAATAGCCGAGGTTAGCCACGCAGCTCGAAGCCAGACCGAGTCTCTTCGCCACACCGTTGCGTCACAACCCGTCGATCGCCTGTTTTCTGACTCGGGAACGCTCCACGCTTTTAACAAGTTCTTGCTGATAAATGTGTATCGATTAAACGTTCGTTTACGCGACATCGATTTGGCTTCGAATTGGACAATTATGCGAACGTACGTTTGCCCGGAGGAAACAGATGTTTATTCATCGATCGATTAAAGATTATGGTAACATATGTAGGTAATGTAAAAAATTTAATTATCCGTATAAAAGCTTGGAAAAAATAATGAACCTATAAAATTAACGTGCACAAGATAATAAATTTAGATATCGTAACAAGTTGCTTGAAATCGTAAGCTATATATAATATGTATATATGTTATATATACACATTGCAGCAGTGTAATCAAAACGCAATATAGAATTTTAATTGAAATAACAGCTCGTATAAAGAGAACATCGAAACGATGTTCACAAGATAAAGATGCACGTCGAATGTTACGACAATTAGCCTAAGGTAAAAATATTCTGCGTGCAGCACGGAAGATTTTCGAGGGTTGGAAGAGACAGTAAGTCCGGACGTGTTCCATGCACCTTGCATTTGCATTTGCAATGCGCCCATGTTTGCGAGCGGTCGGTCGAAACGATTTCGCAAGTCCAGAAGAACACTTTTGCTCCATTGATTTCATTCGCGGCTCGTACCACCGGTCCGTGGCTACAGATTGGTACTTTCAAATCGAGTCTCCGTGAGAATTCATAGAATGCCCCTACCGGACACTTCGCCGCGACGCGACGCTTTTGCGCCACTCGAATAGCTCGATTTCGAATCCGGGCGTCGTTGGTGAATATGCATTAGCCCGTTTGCGTGCACTTCGGCCCCGAGGACAGCCGTGTTACGTAATCTCCGCGTTTTCGACTCGAAATCAAATATTCAACTATTCGCGATAGAGTGGTCTTAATGGAGTAGATAATATTCGACGTTCTACGAGGCTACCATATACCATCAACTTCATAATATTTATTTATTTACTTAAACTGGAAATAAAATCCTAAAATAGAACTGATCGGTCGTCGGTGTACAGCGCTAAGAGCGTTCGTAACACGAAAAACTTTGCAAATTCTATGAATAAGACCAAGAGATTCGCAACTATTGGCGGTAATATTGTTATAATGTGCTATAAGTGCAAGATTAATGCATAAGCCCTTAACACCGCTCAGAGTGGATAAAGGGACATCAACAAGGATATTTTTCAGTCGTTTTCAATATTCAAAATGACTAAATTCTCGATACCTCGACTCTGTATTCGATGAGAAGTAACCCATGCAACTACACCATTGCCGCTTCGAATTGCTATCACGGATTGAAGAATCGACTCGCGAGCCTTATACACTGGTTGAATCGAACATTATCTATCGCGATACTTCTCGTTACCATTACGGAAATTTTCCAAGTTTTTCTCTGGCAACATCCGCATTACAGATGTTACTGGTAGTTGGTTGCGTGAACAATAGGAATGAGTTATTATATTCATCGCCGCTACCGTATACGAACCGCGAAGGATCCGATGGACAGGCTCGATAACATTTAAACGTATGCTTAGGCGCCCGCCGCGAGAACGGTCTTCCTAGGAGCGTCAGTCGAGGATTTAAAATCCTTCTGTTCGTCTTCAAGGACTCACCGCGAGCGTGTCGAGCATTCCTTTTCTCTTTCTCCCTCTGGCCGCTCACTCGGCTCCGCCACCATCGAGAAAATCGAGCGGATACATCTCCCCATTTTCATCCCAGAAGCCATTCCCATATATCATTGCCTGACGGCGGTGTCGATGTACACGTTGCGTTCCCTGTTTTGAAACGTTCCTCTCCCGC
>NT_177880.1:584147-608269 GCF_000188095.3 Bombus impatiens | reverse complement strand
GCGGCTGAAACGATGGGCCTTTCTGCATATCAACGAGCTATTGGCAAATCGACCGGGAACACGAAAGAGTGGGAGAAAGGCTGCCAGGTCCGATTCAGACCGTGCCGATCCCGTCGACTCGCGTTTCGGGCGAAAAATCCACCGCGACGAAACCTCTCCCGCTCTCCTACCACGCGATTACCTTTCACGAGGTGTCCGATGGATCCATAGGAACGACCACGAGGATGCCAGGGTGATTTCTAACCGGAACAGACTCGAATAGAGTCGACTCGATACGCGATGACTCACGCGGCTCGCGTTAATCGAAGAGGACTCGCGTTGGTCCAACAGGATTCGTTCGATTTGCCACGATTTCATTGTAACGGGTGGAAGATTCGTACGATGGAATTGATGGATCTGGAATTCGAGACGTTTGGATCGCGTCGTTTACTCCTTGGATGATGGATTGGATTAATTGAGCTGTTCCTCGAGTTGTTGAGAGATTCCTTCACTTTGGACGTCATGCTCACAAGTATCTGTCCGCATTTATAACTTTGTACGAAGGTCGATGATTTATGTGCACGTAGTTTAAGAAAATTTAGTCTTGATAGTTTCTTTTTAAGTAATTGGTAGTTGGCTGAAACCACTACTGTATACGTATTATGAGTAAGCACATATCAAATTGCAGAAGCTTAATCGTCTCTAAAATAGGAAGAAAGGAAATTTATGGAGTAGATCGAATAAATTCCAACGATCGCAAATAGAAATAATTAAAATAACAAAGATCCCGTCATCTCGTTTCCTATTATTATAACGACATTGCAATTGATATCAATTCTTTGTAACTCGAGAATGGACTGGGAATGAACGAACGAGTTGAGGATCACTGAGAATGCTCCACTTTCCGTCTCCGTTTAGCCGCCTTCGCGTGGACCAGCTTCTCGAGCCAGTAGATTACGTATGGTCAATGACCACGCATATACCAAGAGGGATGGTAATAGGTCCACCTCGAGGTGAAAAAGACGAAGAATCGATTTTTTTTTTCCGTGGAACTGTTCGAGATTGTCGGTTCGAGCGAACATTCGTGATTCCTTTATCGTTTATCGCGAAAGGCGCAACAGAACGGTCCAAATAAAAAGCGAAGCGTACAAAATCAGAGGTAATAAGGTTTCTAAAGTAAGTAATATAGAAGGAAGAATCTAAATGAATCTAAATTTACGAATCTATGAATCTATTCTTTCGTCATCGATCGTATTTCCTCGAAGTGATTATATCGTAGAGAAAATATTCACGGATCAAAAAATTCAGTTGAACTTGAGAAAAAGGATAAGAATAATAACAATAGTGGATCGTGGGAAAGCGCCCATCGCTCGAGTTACAAGAAAACAAGCATTTAGATAATGGAGCCATTGTCTAAATCCCACGACTGTGACCAAATTGAAATCCACTTCAACACCATGGTACAACAGTTGTAAAATAGTCGAATTTTAACGACTGGGTGTAAAAATCATTACATTTATCGAATTTCACAAGAGATGTATTTCTATAAAGAATGTTGCAATATTGTCACAAGCACGCGTCTTCTGGCAATTCGCTCGGAGACCCCCTTTCTCGAAGAGGCTGCGCAAGCTCTTCGCAATCCTCTCGTACTTTTCTTCCAGCCGGTCGCATTCGTCACGATCGCAAACTGTCTCCCCTGGCTGATGTAATGGACGTAGATTGACAAATCGTGTCTAGGGAATCGCACCGTTCCGTACGCGTCCGATACCCCTCGTACACAAACTCGAAGCACATCGAACGAATTAATATTTTAACAGTCTCCGTCCTTTCATCCTCCATAAATCGATCTCAATTAAGGACAAGTTAACGCGTTTCTACCTTCTCTTTGTTCGACTGCCTCTCGATTTCTTTAAATATCGTTAACATTAAATCATCACGAAATTCATTGCAACGTGGCTGGTAAAAGATGATGGAGTAAAACGAATCGAGAAAAACGGTCGCGATTTCAAGGTACAAAAAAGGCACGATACGTATACGATGGATATTCTACTTTCATTTTTCTCCGTGGTATAAAAGACGACTCGTCTGTGTGTTTCGTAAGAGGCACGATTGAAATTAATTTGCCATTTCGCACCTCGATCGGCCGAGTAAAAATCGCGATAATGACGCAGTAAACGGGAGCATTATTCGCGAGTGGATCGGGCACTTGGCTTGTCGTTAAAGCGTAAATCGTGGAATTTAATGAACCACCCGTACCATTAACGCTAACGGAAATGTGCTCGATGATTTATAGTGTTTTACGCGGCGCGCGTTTCACGCGGTCGCCGCACCGTCTCGATCGCCGTTTGGTACCGCCGGTGAATTGTTCGCGAGCCAACGAGTCCTCCCTTTTTTCTCTCTTCTTTAATGAGTCGTCGAGCGTGGGAAGATCGAAAACATTCGAAAAACGCGGTATTCTATTTCCTGGAAAACCATGTCTTCCTGGTGCATCGCCTGGCAAGTAATGGTATCTCATAAAGGTGAAACGTTTCTTACACAAGGAGAAAATCGATGGAAACGATGTCCGAGAGAAAAAGCGTGTTGTGTTGATAGTAGTATTCGTTAGTACCTGATTGTAGTCGAGTACTCGTATAAATAAACATTAAAAGAAACAAGGAAATTACAAGTTGGTACAAAGTGAAATATTAATTGTTACCCTTAAACTTAACATAGAGGAAGGATATTTTAAATGATGGCGCAATTCCGTTTATTCCAATACAAAATTTTATCTCCAATCGAAAACGAACTATCCTGATTCATCCGACACCGATTCGAAAACCACAATTATCACGAAGGTGAATTATAAATATCACAGAAATACGACAACTGCATACTATAAACGATCGTAAAGTTTTCATAACATCATCAGGATGGAATTCGATGAATCTGGAAACGTGGGAAGCTCGAGGTATAGTCAAGATTGCGCGCGACTCGATTATTTCCATTTACGGGAAATAAGCTTGGAAATCAAGTAACGCCTCGGCCTTCAGCCGGTTACACCGCTCTTGTGCAATATGGTTATCGTATCGCCTTACATTGTGTCGGCTACACGTGAAAAATCCTTCGAAGGACGTCGTCGCTCCTCTCTGTTCTGTAACGTAGAAGCCCGGTTCTTTCTTTGTATAAGCCAGAGAAGGACATTAGTCACAGTTCGAGGAATCATCGTACGATCCCCTGGAAAAATTCCTTCTTCACGCCTGATTACACACCTATTCCTCTACCATTCCATAATTACAGCTCCTATGTCGGTTTAACCCAACAGATATTATAATCGAGATTACTCGATGGATACTCTCGTTGAGAAGTCTGAGTTGCGTTCAGGAATAGAGTCGATAAACGGCTACAGAGGATCAAGAAGCGCGTTGGCGCTTTAGCGGCTAATGAATTTCGTCGAATTAGTTGTACTAGGAGCTGCAATATTTGACCATCTATGGATAATCGTATACACGGCACGAGTCTCGTGGGAATCGTTGCGAATCGTTGATCCGAATGTTTCGTTCTCAGACTACTGGACGCAATTGCAAAATTCGAATGTGTGGTTCGTTTGCGTTAAAAATCACGAGAAAAATGCTGTACGCTCTTCGATCCTCGAACGTCGAACCGTTACATTTACCCTTCTACAGCTTCCTACGAAAACGCGGCTAACAACTACGCTTTATTGCCATTTTTATCATTAAAACTGTCTTTATATAAAATTTCGTTAACGCTGTTCCCGTGAACTATACTCAACGAAAATATTCCAAAATTGATAAAAGCTTGCATCGTCATCGTATTTTTCTTACAAATCTGTACTTCCAAACCCACCTAAGATCGTTTATTCCCATATTTTCATCTTCTTTCCATTCGCCATTGTCTTGGTCAAAAGAAAAGCAACGTAATTGAATCGGTTACGGTCGAGACAAACGTCGTCCATTAAACAGAATCACCCCGTCGATCATCCCGTGCACAGAATCCGGCTGAGCGAACGCGTTCATCGTCGATCTTCCCTCAAAGATACTGCCTTCGCAAAAATACGATACGAGCTGAACGAGTGTCCCTTATCCCTGGGACGAGCGATAGCCCTCGTGCAAGCGTTTTCGTCGTTTCCCGGACAGGACTATAATAACTGTCGGCGTCAGACAATTTTAGGCCCATTGTTTATACTCGGTGAGGCTGACGCGTATACGAGAAGCGCGAGAAGGAGCCTGGGGCGGCGGGCTCGCGGGTATTCGCCGTATAATACTCGGATTGCGCAACCCCCGTATATCCGCATGCATATGTGCGTATGTACGTACCAACTAACGTATGTACATATCCGCGTACGTTCACGATTCACGCAGATCCTACTCGAGGGAGAAAAGAAAACGAGGCTGATTTGTAGATCGGTCGCGCGCGGTGCGTTGTAAGCGGCCAGATTGAAATCAGAGATGCGACCGAGATTACGTGCTATAAGCAGCGTATAATGGAGAGGATGCAATGAAAGGGATACCGTTGTAGCAATGCCGTGAGCATCGGAGGAAATCCTACGGAGCACACACCGGCGCAACCTGCAACCCTTTTGCTTGTTGGCTTTCATTGCCGGATTTATACCCGGCGAGTCCTCCAGCTAATTTAGAGTCGACTTAATTTTCTCGTGGCAACGGAAGATAAGTTCATTTAACGCGTCTACCACGAGTCGTTCGATGTCGTATCGAATGACCACTCGACTAGTCCAACTTCTTTCGCTTTTTCTTCTACTTCCACTATGGAGATCGTTCGTTCCGTCCACTATATTCCCGTTATTGCTTCTCCTTGTTCCACCATCGATCGAATCGTCGATATAAAATTGCAATCGCGATTACTAAACGAACGGCTTAACCGCGACCATAGGGTAGAAGGAATAATTGAAAAGGTCCCAGGCGTTTACCAGTTATCGATTGTGCAATTGTGATCGATCGCGGCACAGAGATGTTTGCCTGTCCCCGGTTTCAAGGTCCCAGGTATAAAAGTCGTGGCCTAACTTATGACTTCGTTGTCCGTGGAAATCGACCGAGCTTCGACGAATCGATGATTTCTACATCTCGCGATTTTATGTCTTAATAGAATAATAGTAAATCGATGTTGTTCGTAATAACGTTGCTTTTCTGTTACGTTTATTATTACGCTATTATTATATTAATACCTACGCGTTTAGATAAAAATTCTTTATACGTTACTGCTTCCGTTAGGTTCGCCGGCGCGCTATCGATCTTTCCTCGCTATTGACATTTATTTAATCATGAATCGACCGCGGCTACGCGACTTCGGATTAGATGACTCGACCTCGAAATTCTATTCCCACTAACTCCGCCAAGTGTTCGTGTCTGTAAATCTGTCCACGTTTTGATCGATGTTCTTGAAACGAAGAATAGTGATATTGCAAATAAAATAGAATTATTAAATATCATCGTTAACTTGGAGAAACGTAGCTTCGATTTGCTTGTGTTCTAACAGAATTTTACAGAAAATTCAAGCTTCTATCAAAATTGTATTTATTTGTAAATTGAATTAATTAAAATTGAATTAATCGATCAATGAATTAATGACACGAGAATTATAGAAATTTTGTAATATCGGAAGCATGTACTTCTAATATCCTTATATGACAAACAATCATTTTGTTGACAATGTTTTTGACGCTGACAAGTGTTTGGTTCGCCATTGGATGAGGATCATCGACGTCAACGATTCGCACGGCACTATTGCTGGCGTATGGCTATGAGTTTACTATACGTACAGTTCCCCGTGACGGCTCGTAACGTTACACGCTGCTCACAATAACAACGCTTTACGATATGTATGGATAGTTGTTTAACTTGCGCTTCAGCACCCTTTACAGCTGGTTTTACGATATTCGGGACGAACGAACCGGCGGACGCGGCTACCTTTCGTTTTAAACGCTGCGAAAGGTTTAATGCTCGATTGGAAAAGAGCAATTCCCGAGTACGATCGTGGGCGCAATTTTATACTTTCACGAATGAAATTCGTAATGCGCCGCGAAATATAAGAGAAACTACCGTCGAATTTTCACCGAGGATCGCTTGCGCGAATAGTATCGTGTTACCGATAAATCGATTCCAGAGGTTATTACCTCGAAATCCCAATTTTCTTGCCGGAACGTTTCTTGCCGGAATTTCCTTAAATTAAAATGCAATATCACATTTACGTGTAAGTTAACCACCTCGGCCCTTTTTAGGCGTACGACGCAATCTTTTTTCAAAGTAATATTTCGCGGTAATTGCTTGTAATCGTACGCAAGTTCCGTGTAACCAAAATAAACCATCGAAAGTTCTCGAAATTGAAAGCAACAAGTAAAATATTTCGAAGTATGTTATAAAATAAATCTTTCGTTTTTATCGTAAACGCAATAAATCGTAAGGTAAGCGTTAACATCAAAAATCGTGAAATTGTTAAAGATTCTACTAAGTTCGTAAACGCTCTGCCGTCACGTTCAATCGTAAATTGAACAGCGGTAGATGCGCTCGCGCGCTCGTGCAATCGCGAGGATGTGTTCGCGGCGCGTTCACTTGGACCCCCATTGGTGTTGTGGATGCCTTTTCTTGTATCGTTCGCACACTAATCTTCGGGATAATGTATTCCGCGGCTCGAAGATACGGCTTCAGCGCACGGCCGCTCGCGCCGGCCTGCAACAACAATCTTGCAGGTTGCGGACGAAGGTCGAAACGGATTATCGGTTGCCGTGATTTGTTAATGCACCACGTGTAATGGGATCTCTTATTCGTGCCGCGATTTAACCAGGAAACGCGCGCATCTAACCAGCGAGTACCAACACGCTTCATCTTTGTTCCACCGTAGTTTCTCTCCTTTCGTGAAATTGAATTTCGCGATGTTCGCGTCGTTTCGGTGTCGTACGAGGAAAGTGGCGTAATTTACATTAAATTCATTAATAGTTAATTCATTCGGTAATAAAATTTATCTCTCCAAACGAAAACTTGCCCATTTTTAAATATTTCTTCTCGAAATATTCGATTCTTTAAGGAAAGTAGTCTAGAAACACTCGAATCTAAAATCTGTCTGCTCTATAATTCGCATGTGGAAATTCAAGAAAATTATTCGTTAAGGGATTCCTCGCCTCTGCATTGCATGTTTGCCTGGAGAGGTTGCCCGCAGCACGACTTGCCCATTACGTAACCCCAACATTCAGAATTTCTATTTAGACGATGTTGTACGAACGTTGCAAGGCCCCGAAGCATCGCGAAAGCGACCACGCAGATTACAAAGTAACGAGTAAACGTAAACACATGAATTCCCGTGTCCGCATAAATTACGGAACAGGCCCGTGACCGTGCAATTATTGCGAGTACGAGTACGGGTCCTTCGGTACGCAGGAACACGCGTAAAATTAGATCATGTTCACGGGAAGGCGAGAAGGAAGTCGATTAAGGCTTTCAGCCCGAAGGTGTGACGCGTTGGAACGAATGTTTAACGCGTGACAAACCAGAGCGGCGCGACAGATCTTATTAAGAAAAGTGTCCGGTGTAACCGCCTTTAATTAATTATCCTTCGTCCGTATTGCACACCTCGTTAACGTTAACGTTCGTGTATAAATGCGAATAGACGCGAGCCAAGAAACCGACAGGTCGTTTGCAAAAATTATGCAATTCCTCGTTTCCGGCATCACCTTAAATGGCGACGAGAAAAGCTAAGTTCAGCTCGACACCCTGTTCGAGACCTCGCGCACAATTATTGCGAACTCAGGCGTGTCGTATTCTTAACGCGCTTCAAAAACCGCGAAACATCGATCCGGTGGACAGTCGAGGGTCAGTCGCGTAATCGGTTTGTCGATTAGCCTGTGGAAACAGCTGTCTAATTGATTCTAACGAAGCTATTACGAGGTGGAACGTTCGGTTATTTTGGAGTAAACAGCTCGGTTTGCCCGGCGCTCGGCTAATAAGAAATTCGTCCAGGACATATCCGAGGTTTAGCAGAGGCAAAAAGAAGGGAAATCGATCGATGTTGATCGATATTTTTGCGAACGTTTAATGAACCTCGGATATAGCGAATGTAGCCACGATTGCGCGTACAGGGTTACTTCTATTTTTGGAGATAATGGCAGCTGCTGTCCATTGGTGGACCGGGGCCCTCGTTATTTCCCTCTCGAATCGTTAACTTCGAGGTTTCGTACTGCTTTGGCGTTATTGCCTGGCGTCTGATCAAGATGAACCGTATCTACTTCGTACCGCCGCGTTGGCCACCCGTTATAGTTCGCATAATACTATCCCAAGTCCCATGTTCGCGGACACGCTATCAAGATGTTGCTCGACTGTCAATGCTACTCCCAATAGTCCGATTTTCCGAATTTTTTCAATTACCTCGCGGAAATGTATGTACATCAAAACAATAGGTGCTCTAAGAACATAGTACAGTTATTAGCAGTTAGCTTTCGTTTCTTCCTTGAATCGAGTGTGCAATCGGCCGTTTACAATCCATGTGATAACTTTTCATTACAATAAAAGTAACATTTTATCGTTATAGGAAGTCAACATTTCGTTTCGAAATTCACGAGTATTTCACTAACGTTCTCTCGAAGGGAAATAATTCACTGCTTGAAAATGGTCGATCTATTTCGCGACTGAAGAAGGATTAACCTCTTCGCACAAACCGCGAACATACCCTCCGATCTATCCACGTCATGTTCCACGAAATTCAGAATCTCCGTTGAGGCAGTTTGAGGTGCGGCGAGGCTCGATTCAGCTCCCTCTAATAATCCGAGAAAAATTCCAGGATTCAGACTGAGTTCATCGTTAACGAGGGCCGACGATAACGCTCGGTTAACGAGCGCACTTTTTCGTCGCCGCGGTTCTCTCCGTATGCACCGAACTTTCACATCGCGCGGACCTACGATCGTTGCACAGGTGTAGAGGTCGAACCGCCGTCAGAGTTTTACGAGGTTAATGTGCAAAAGCAGGATCACACGGGTCTGCCTCGGCGTACACGTACTTTAGCCTACGCGAGCAGGCACGTAAGCCTGTGATGAATTATACGGCTCGATAAGGTCGTGTGCGTTAATTTATTATCCTTGTAATCGCAGTCCTTCTCTCCCTGCCGTGGATGTACTTCGCGCTACGAATTAAGCGTCATGCCGCAAAACGGAAAAAAAAGAAATGAATGAAAAAGAAGACGAAGGGGAAGCGGCGGAGCGAAGGCAAAAAAGGTGGAAGAGGAAAAAGAGCAAGGTTCGTCCTGCAAGATGATGATTCTAGGCATCGAGGTTCTAGTTGGAAGCACAGAAAGAACAGGAAATGGAAAAATGCGGAATTTATCGACTGGCTGGCGAAGATCGCGTACGTACGAGCGCGTGCTTGGTTACTTGCTCGCTTGGGCGCAGGTGAAACACACCTGAGCCCGTTCTCGCGAAGGTTAAACACCTGTGACAATGCTCGACAGCGACGCTCAACGTCGCCGTGGCTGACCTTTTCCAAAGCAGCGCTACCTATGCATCGACCGGTTGTCGCGTGTCACCTTCAGCACCATTGTGTCGCTCTGAATGCTCGATCAATGTTAATTTGCACGATGGAAAGCGGGCTTGAAAAGCTTTTTATTAACAGTTTCTCGACGGGACATTTTTCATTAAATACAAGATGATTCATAGATAACGATTACAATGTACGATGACATATATTTCGTTCACTTTTTTCGCCATGTGTTTATTTTTTTATAGAACTTCAACTGACGTGCGCCATAAATTTTAGTTGGGATGCTCTGTCGTTAAAGTATTAATACAAGCAAACGTGGTTTCTTATGCTTTACTGATTGGTATTTTTAAAAAGAAGCGACGGGAGATTTTAATCTTTGATTAGAGGACGATTAGAACGATATAGAATCTCGTTGCACGCTATGAATGGTTGGATTCACGAGAGAGATAAATGTGCATGAAATACTTTATGTCCCAGTACTGAGGCGCCCAATCGATGCAGCCTATGAAACCAAGCCTCGAAACGTCATAGAAATATTACCGCTATCTTTCCACCTCAATTTAATCCTGCCGTCATCTGCTTGCTATCTGTCGATGCATCTTCGTGTATAACGTTGCGAACCAGTGTAATCGCGACGTAACGGTTTCCAGTTAAACAACGGGCTTCAAAATCACTTACATAAAGAAATTCTTCGTTGTCACTTACGACAACGACGTCTCACGGATCGTTTGAATTTCTCTATCTAAATTACGCTTATCGAACATAGACTCGTCAGAAGAACAGAAAATGACTAAATACGCAGATCGAAACTCGCTCGTCGTGTGAGAACGCGAAATTACGAAAGAGAAACGGGGCAATTAAAGAAACGGAACGATCGGACGCGAAGGTTGCAGTTGAGGCGAAGAGGAAAGTAGGGGGACAGGGGGAGGCACGACGTGCTGTCGTTCACCCAGGCTCATCCGCGAGAGATCACAGGTGAAGGTGCATCGGGAGACGCATCGTGCATGTGCATCTAGCCTCCAGAGGAGAGGTGCATCGTTGCGGCTGCACACGGCTTGGCGCGGTCAGGCCAACCTGCACCTCGGCTCGTCTATCACGGACCGGATAGATTTATCGAGTATCGGCACCTTCGCGTCCCGCGCTAGCCTTCGACAATTTATACACCTTCGCCGGGCTGAAGTGGAGCCGAAGCGGACAGATCCGCGACGAACGTCTAGGCCGGATGACGAGGAAGATTCATCGTCGTAGCCAGCGTGAATGCTACGCCGCTAACGATCATTTTCACCTAACGATCGCGGATCCGACGGTTCTGCCGATAATGCAATAAAGATCGCGAGTCCCACTGTCGAGCCTGTCTTCGGTACTCTTCAACGTGCCCGTTTCCCAGTAGTCTAGACGAGTTCGCATAAGTTTCTACTCCATCGATAATATTTCAGTCGTCCACGAATTCTCGTCGTGGTTCCTGATTATTTAATGGAAGCTTCGATTAAGGAAACCGTCAAGCATATCCGTGACAAAGTAAATTGACAAGAGAATAAAGTAGCGTCGGGTCTTTTAATCATTCACACTTCGTAATGTAAAATACTTTGAAGGATTTTGTCGCAGTGACAAGTCGGAAAACATGTTGCGTCGTTTTTATAGCAAGGGCGCGGTATAATTCCTGTTATCAAGAGTCGACACGTACTAGAGAAGACGGTGATCAAGAGGAATAAGTGTTCCTTCTGAACCTTGTCCACGATGGACTGTACCTCTTCGCTATAAATTGAACCTTCTTGACGAACATTAAAATGCAAATGTTGGGAGCAGTAAACAACACAAACCCGACATTACTTAAATCACTTCTGATACGTAGAAATAATAAGGCAAAAGCGTGGTAATGATGAAATTTGACGTTGCAACTGCCTCTTTGATCATGTGCAACTAAATCCCCGGCGATACCTTTTGCGAGCTGACCGTGGCTCCATAAAATGTACCGATTCACGAGCATCCGATTACGGAACCGCGATATACGAAGCTCGAAAGTCTCACTCCTGGTTCTACCGGGTCTGATAATCACAGGGGAGACCTACGGCTCGGCGATTCGAGTAAGACGTTACTTTAACTTTCGAACGTTCGATCGCAAACGCATAATTCATTTGGAGCCTGGAAGGTACCAGGACAGAAGGCCTGTAATGCCAGTAAAGCTTCGCAATGCAACATTGTGAAAGGCGTCGATTTGTTATCCGAAACTTTTTCGGTCCTCTGTAATTACAAAGAGCCATATCTTATTTCCCGCTTTTTCGTATAGGCCTTTGATCTCTGTTGGCTCGATCGTCGCGACGCGTCCGTGTCTTCTCCACTCTGTTCCTGCTCGCTCATCGGCGAGAAGACTTCGTAAGAGATCACGTGGCGTGGGTGGAACAATTCGAGGCTAGCCGCGAGCGATTTCACCCGCAAAACGCTTCGCTCTCTCCCTTCCGAGACCTGATCGTTTAACAGACGTTTACGATCTGACGAGGGGCAATATCGTCGTTTAAGGTGCCTCCGAATTCGACACTTTCGTCCCCTCTCGCAAATTGAACACCGCGCGTCGAATATTATATCCTGCCTTTGAATGAGTAATTTTAACATATATCTTCCCTTAATTTCGTTTTGGAAAGAAACGTTAGAATACATAAGGACTGGCGATATTTGTGCCGCAGCTGTTCGTTAATATCACATATCTTACATGATTTTTTTTTTTTTTTCGAGCGATATGAATTTCGAAAAGACAGTATTTAAGCCGCGTAAAAGTTAAACATTTACAATGATAAATCAACGGCGACGATTACTGTACCTCTGAATCGTAGATGGTAAATTTAAAGGAGGGGCATAAATGGAATAATTCAATGGGTTTTGCTTTATAACGGGTATTGCTTAAATGACCGGGATTGTCCTGTAATAAAGTTTCATATATCGTGAACCTTCGAAATTCAAGCGCCGCGTGTGCTCGTTTCGACGTCGACCGTATACGAATCGGCATGCACGAGCTCCGTTTCCGCGTTACTTTCACCGTAGTGGTATAATCACGCCTTTGTCAATTAGCGTGCGCCAGGCGGCGGTTAATTATAATAAAGACACGTTAATGCAACGCTCGGCGAAGAGATAATCGCCCCTTTCTGGGCGTGTATGATTTTATTATGCATTCCTTTACGTTTCTGCTTCGCCCGCTGTTACGCGGTTCAATTAAAGGCCATCGTACGGCTTCTACCTCCGAATTTACGAACCTCCGGCATCGATATAACCCATCCCTGCATAAAGAACTAATTATACCCTGAGTGCTTTAATTTCTAACAAATTGTCATTTTCTTAGGAAGAATCTTAAACCACCGTAGCATCTCTTTTCTCCGCTGCAAACAGTAGATTCGATAAAACGTTCTAATTAATGTACAACACTTGCTCGTTTAACGTTATTTTACTTCAAAACGACACTCTCATTACAGATAATTTCTAAATGACTCTCTTTTAAATTAGGAACAATTTTTATTTGTATCGTGCACATTTTCTTATTTGTCACACAGTCGTTATAAGCGATCTTCTTTCACTCGAGTTAAATATATAATGGAACCTATTGTTGTTATCTGAATCGTCACAAACGCTACGAACTTTTCGAACAATCTGATGTTCGTCCAGACATATTTCTCCAGATACACGCCAAGTTAATCGCGCTATTACCGTTGACAAGGTGTTTGCTACGCAGATGGGCTAAATTTAATTTTATCGTAAACTTCACTGCGCGTCCGCGCGTGAGAGAACGTCGATAAATTCGAAAGCAGCCCGGTGAAAAAAATCTTAATCTACGATTAATTGGTACAAGAGGGGTCATCGGCTAATCTCCGTTTTGCCGCGCGAAACCGGAAACTTAATTGAAAACTCGCGTCTAACGAGTTCCGCGATGCGGGTGGCATGTCCACCCACCTAGCTCGTATTCGTGCACGCGTATTCAAGAGAACGGTCCGCGCATATTTCTCCGTGCACCACGGCTTACGTCCGGCTGATCGTACAATATATGATAATCGATGATGCTGCACGACAGGTTACCGCGAACGAAACACGATTCATCATTGGACGGAACCGGGCTGAACTCGAACACCGGGTTATCATTTCAATACGAGCACCACTTTTTTCCGTAATTAATATTGATTAATTGATCGAAGCGCGTTTAATGATTGTCAATCAGCTGGCCATTGTGCCGCTGTCTTTGCCGCTTTGAATTCGCGTAAATGATGGCGGAACGCTTCCTGCTGATAGCATTTCCGATAGCCTCGACCTGACCACCTCCGGGGATTGATGAATTTTCTAGTTGATCATTTTAGAAAGGCGCGATAAAGATCTCGTAACGCAAGGTCTCGTATGTGGAAGGTTTTGGCGCCGTTCGTCGCTCAAAAGATGACATTCGAGACAGCACAGGGATAAAAAAAGTGATTAAAAAAAAAAAAAATGGAAAATTGCGGAACCGACGCCACTTGCTGCATTTGAACGTATACAAGCTTCCGATGAGTGATTTTCACGAAGTTGTGAAAATTAAACGGTGGTAGTACGGTGGCAATTCCTGTTCGAACGATTGCATTAATTTTCCAGACTACGACTACGAAGTTGTGAAGCGATTTTGCCAGTGAATTAATCGAATACGGTTTGTTCGCCACCGGCGATTTCCACTTATCTCTCTTTACCGCCTCGCTCTGTTCGATTGCTGGCAGCAGGGCATTAATGTCCGCCTATTATCCCTCAATTTGGCAAATTCGAAAAATCCACGGTACAAACTCTGCCCATAAATCGGCGGATTAACCCCGCGTTTAACATTATCAATTACCCCCTTGACTGTAGACTCGCCGGGTCATGAAAGTCTTTGAAACGTGTGCGCTCGAGAGAAAGGTGCAAGGGAAGGAAGCAAGAGGAAAACGTGGAGTAACGAAGACGCGGAGAAGGGTGGGAAGATGCAACGAATACGAAGGCGAGACGTGATAAAACCGCGTTATTACCGCTAATGCTCGGGGTTAACTCGGCATAGGCGATAGAAGAAGAGCAAAGTTTGTATCGAGGGAGACGTTCTGTATAGGATAGAGGAAGATTTTCCAACGATTTTTCAGAAGGTTCAGGATTCTTTCAAAAATTTTCTCCAGGGCAAGAGAACGACACGCGAAGTAATGTTGTGTGATGCGGCATCTTATCACGACTTTGACTAAGGAACGACGGCACGTAACGATTGGAAGAAGGACAACGAAGCAGGAAGAATCGGACACGGGTTAAAGAGCTAGACAAGCGCTGTCAGAAAGTTCTGACGACTTCGTGCTCCATTAGATACCAAAGATCATAGACCTCGAGCAGAGCCACGGCAAGAGTTAATAACCCTAACGAGACGTCCAGAACACAGAGATTCAGAGAGGGAGAAATAGCTGGCGTATCGGTGGGGGAAGAAGTGTCCGAAGCAGAAGCTAATTAAGCGAAACCGCCCGTACTGGCAACGTACAGAAATTACAGTTAATAATACCATGGTGGCGCTCGCTAGCGCGAGTACACGTTCCGAGCT
The DNA here is from genome assembly GCF_000188095.3 of Bombus impatiens. Classification (NCBI taxonomy): domain Eukaryota; kingdom Metazoa; phylum Arthropoda; class Insecta; order Hymenoptera; family Apidae; genus Bombus; species Bombus impatiens. Next base: position 593,269 of record NT_177880.1, on the reverse strand, counting down.
CGACCGACTGTATTCATAATGATTCCTCGATACGATTGGACGATCGGCCTGGCCGTAGTCTTCTTCCGAGATTCCCCTAGCGATAAGGGCTGGAGAACACGAGGGCAGGAGATGGTATCTGTAACGCTGACTTTTATACTAAAATTTTCCGTGCTGAATTCCAGGACCACGGAAAAAACGTTCCTGGAAACGCGCGTCCGCCATGCATTACGATCATCGTTATTACTCGTATCGAACAGACGACCGCAACTTTCGAAAGGAACGTATTACGCTGGGAGCGTAACGCGATTATAATGATTAATTCGCTTATCGCGAGAACATCTTGGACGTTTTCGACTCGGTAACTCGCGACTTCTCGAATACTAAAAGGGAAACGACTTTGGAGCGCGGCACGGCGAGGCGTGCGTGCTGTGTCAATCCCAATATTTACGACGTCTCGAATTCAAAGGTCGGTCAGCTGAAATACGAGGCTGCGATTCAATTAAAAATCAATCTCCGCCACGATCCATCAAACCAACGAAACATAGGCGGGGGCACACGGGTTCGCGTTCGTTTTCCACTCATGCATCTTCGGTCGAACGCGTTTCTGGCCAGCTGGCGTGCACCAGAGCAACCACAACGGCCGTTTGCATAAATCTCCAGGTCGTTGATTCACGGCGAACAACGATAGGGACTCGCGTGCGTGCGTGCGTTACGCAATATTCCGCGTTGTACCGCGCGCTCTGCCGCGAACACGTCGTGTCTCTCCCACCGAACGAAATCGATTACCTCTTAATCCCGTTATCTCGCACGGGTTTCTTCATCTCTACGAGAACCAGGAAACCAAAGTGGTCTATCTTATGAAAAGATCGAAATCGAGGACCGAACTATATAAAGAGATTGCCGTCGATTAAAAAATATAAAATTTGAAACTTTACGATAGTCGGTAGTATCGTTTAAAGTATTCTGCGTTTTTTCTCGAGTCAGCCACCGGGTAAACGACAAATGAAACCGGTTTCCCGATACATCCGTGCTCCGTCGAATTGCGTACACGCGTCCCGTGACTTGTGCGACTTTATCGAATTCTCTAGCGAAATTTTTACGCCAGGAACAAGATTTCGAGAACATAAAACGTCCGTCGGTGAACATGGATCTGCTCCTTCCGTGTAAGATGTATACATTCGTGCTACGCGGATTCTAAATACGATAGAATACTACTTGTCGCGGCATTAATTTCAGCGGGACGCTCGATTGGCTATCATTGGTGATTATTTTGGAATCAAGAAAAGTGTCCAAGAAATATTTACGGCGCATCGCATAAGGTAAAAGGTCAACGATATGAGTACGATCGTTCTTGGTAGCTTTTAGCCGAAGGGGGTGAACGTCGATCCCTGAACTTTGGTATTAAATGCGTTTGAAATAATTTGTTCGAAGAAAATTCATCATAATTAATATTTCTCAATTCTTTTTTGCTCCTTTCTTTCTCGAATTAATGAAATAAAGCTAACCACGTTGGAAATAAGTAGGAGGTACGAGTACGTGGTTGGATCGAGAAAGGGGCAACAACGTGAATAGCGATGGAAGAAAAAAAGATCGAAATGGAGGGGAAAAGAAGAAGCTTGATTAAATTGTAAAACGCCTCATACAGAAACACATAGCAGCAGCCATTTAGCCGCGTTAATCCACCTTGATGTTGCTCGTGTTCGATGGTGTCCGATCGTGGAGGCGAACTTTTTCTCTTCGGAACAAATTGCGAGTAACGAGTAACGATACCGCGGCGATTTCGTGTACTCGAAATTACGCAGCACTAATTACCGGCATTTACCAGCAAACGAGCAATTACCACGTAACGAGGTAAGCCTTGGAAATTACAATTTTACATCGATTACGCGGCGATCGAAACGGCGACTTCGATAATCGAATGAAAGACGCGCAGATAGCAACGAACCACGGTCAAAAGTTAAACCACCGTGTCAATATTCCACACTCGTTCCAAGCCAGATTGCAGCGTCGATCGATCGCGAATCTATTGGCCTCGCTGTGTATTAATTAGTAACAGTAATGTCACGGACGAGTTTGCATGTGGCCACGTGGGTGAGCGGTCGAGAGAGAATCGATGGGGAGTGAAAGTTAGTTCTGAAGCAAAGCAGGAGAAGAAAAGTGAGTAGAAATAGATCGAAGAGGAGAGGGGAAAAAGGGATGAGGAAAGATAAAAGACGCTCGTGGAGCTAGGTCAAGAAGGAAGGCGAGAAGAAAAGTATAGATGGTAGATAAAACACGGGTTGCGACAAAAAGTAGCAGCAATCGTAATTAGCGCGGTTTTTGCGGCAGGTAGTTCGCGGTAGGCCTGTGAAACGATTGAACTTTCAGCTAAATTTCCTTTCAACCCCGGGAAACATTGCCCGCAACCCGTGGCTTGTAGATTAGCAGAGTTTATAACGGAAGATTTACGACAATGTTGCACGGGTGCCGAGGCACGTCGGCATAAATCGCACGTTTAAATAAAATATACAAGTGGAAAAAAACTGGCGTTAATAACGGCCGACTGGTTGTTTTCCTCGATCGTTCGATGCATCCGACAGCTCCGAGCGGTATCCTATACCAAACGCGTGCTTTTATTCTCTGACTGAAAGTGGTATCGTTTCCTTAGAACCATATATGTCACTCGCTGGATAATCTACGATTCCACGAAATATAGTAATTAACGGGCAACACTAACGAACTCGAGCTATTTTCCACATTTATGCGTCGGCCAATGAATTAACGATCCATTGGACGTTTCGTGTACATAAAGCTCGATGAAATGACGAAATACTCTTAAATAAATGAGTTTATAAGGTTGCCAGTGTTTCAGGTTGTTCGATGTTGCGCCAGTGGCCGGTTAATTAATATTCCATCGTTCTTTTTTTTCTTACAGTGTCGCCGCCTTTGCCGCCTCTGGGAGAAACAGCGTGGGAGAGAAACCGGGAACGAGAGCGCGAGAGGGTGCGAGAGAGGAGCACAGAGAACGAGCACAGGGAACGGCAGCAAGAAAGAGAATCAGGGATCAGAGAGAGGGAGCCGCGGGATCGAGAAAAGGAACGGGATCGCGATAGGGAGAGGCAAAGGGACAGGGAAAGGGACAGAGAGCGGGACGTGTCGGTCCGCATGATGGAACCGCTCGATCCTGTCTTCGTTTCCCCCTCGGCGGCCCTACTCGCGTTACAGAGGATAAAGGAAACGTCCCTGTAAGTACTTTTACCGATCGTATCGCGGTAACCGCGGCGAACGAGCCGATTTTTACCACGCTCTTGACAGATGTGTAGCAGGGGGCGCATACACCTTCGTACGTACGCTTTTTTCTTCTTATAAACGAGTAACAGGATGTGCTCTATTATCGAAGAAAATAGAACTCGGAGTATACAACTGCTGGCTTATTCCTAGAAGCAACATTGTCGACCGTATCGCGTTTGAAGCAAATTAAGCGTTCCGATCAAATTTTATATTCCAGTGGAAAGATTACGTTGCGATATTTACTATCTTTTCTCGGATCGTAAGAACGTCTGCGCACACTGTACATTTACGAAGCTTCATAGAAATCGGTAATAGTCCTTAAATACGTGACAGTTCGGAGTAGAATAGATTGAGAATCTAACGTAAGCGTCAATTACGCCATTGAATGGAGTCGACAAAGGATTTACATAGGCTGCCATCCGGCTAGCCAGGGCTGACTTTATTATCAGTTTACAATCGGTCGAAAACAGCAGGATATCGCGGCCGGTCGGTCGCCGCGCCGATGCGATGGTTACGTGCCGTCATATTTCATCGAATGTACAAGCACGTCCAGGGTTAATAGGACGAGATCGTGCACCCGCTGTAAATCTCGTTTAATTTGCTCTCGTGCGCTCGCGAGTGTCTTTTCCATTGTCAAGCGAGCGTTCTGTGCCCGATCTCGGCGAAAAGACCCGACGTTAGAAAACATAGTAATCTCGTGACACCCGGGTGCACGCTAACAAACCTCATTTCATACAGAGCGTCACGATTTCTTTCCAACGTGTGTACGTCTGTACCAACTGGATGACGAGTCTCGCGGATCGTTGTGAATAATAATTTTACCTCGTCTCTCAGTGCCACGATGACGGACGATGACATAACGGTCTGTCTATCCTCCTATCTTGGAATTCGCCTCTTGATCCTTGCTTCGGTGTCAATGACTTTATTAGAGCTTCTGAACGGCCCTCGAAGTCCTTAGGCTAACTTTGCTGTCGTTCCTTCTCGTTTCGTTTACGGAAACATTTCATGCTCGCAAATGTGGACTTATATGGTTATATAGTACATTTATTCCGACTTTAACTCTTGTCACCGTAACCAACAGTTGATATAACTGTGAATTTACGTTGTTTCGCCCCTTTGGACAGATCGATGCCAATAATGGTACCCGCGGATCGTGTCCGTAGATCACGCGTACCGTGAAATCGTCACCAGTATCACGGATCGAGGCCTGTCTTCTCGTGTCCCAATGCCGTTAACCGATAGTTATACTTTACGTTTCTCATAAATCTCCACCGGTTGGTTCGTTGTCTGTTTCCGTCTGGATGTACGTGCACGCTGGCGACTTCCATACGCGAGCCAGGTACGCACGTGTACACGCACCGTTGTACATCGGTACCCGCATGTCAGGGCCCTCCTGCGGAGGAACTGCCGCAAGCTTACAGCAATACTTCACGACAAATGTACTTTCCAGTTCCTCCTTCGCCTTTCCAGCGAACCACGCGGTTACGGCTTCGTCTTCGAAACAATGATCCATTTGGTAGTCCTCCTGTACACGCAGTGCAGGAGATTTCGACGCCGAGGAAGCTGATGGAATTATCGCGGAATAAATTGCCGCCTGGATTCTGTATTGTCGTCGGGAACTATGGGCATATTAATTATCACGAAGAAAGAGCTATGCTACGAGTTTACGACGCGGCGGTTTCTGAACGTGTTAACGCGAATGTGATCTATTGCTGATAATTCCTTAATTATTTCGACTATTGCAGTATCGTAAACAGTATCTTACACTATCAATGTAATCCAAACTCAACCAGATTAAATTATTTGGAGAAGGTTCAAGACAGCTTCACTGTTAGTGATTTTTCGACTAGTATTTGATATACTAAAATTGATATAGCATATGATATATATATCATATATATATATATCAGGTATATATATATCATATATATATATACCTAATATATATATATACCTGAATGCGCTAGTTATAGTCCACTCAGTGTTAAAGGTGGAGTTGATTTTGAGTATTTATTCCGACAACGAGGAGACGTTATTTAGTCAGTTGTCCAATAAATCACATCAAATCTACCTTAAATTGATCGGAAGTTAGAAATTATTTTTACTCTCATCCAAGATCCCAGTTCTTGGCTTTTAGTCCCGAAATAATCATAAGAACTATTTTAATTCCCTTCCCTAGTTTTATTTAAATTTCACTTACAGAAGAAGACCGCTTATTTTCATCTCGTGATTAATCTTTTTTAGCATCTCTCCTCTCTATACAACTTTGTTTAGAGCGTTTATTTCTACGTTGATGTAATAAATAATTCCCAATTTTCTTTCAATCTAGAAATCCAATTTCAAATCTCAGAAAAGTCCCGAGCTATGTTTACGGTTCGTATAATATTTACGTTGTGTGAATAAATACCGCAAGTATAAAATATCCGACGCGGCTTAAAAATAATATCCCACTATGTATCGTCCATGAAATTACGCGATCGTTCTAGGTGCGAAACCATCAGAAACACCTCATAGCTGTGTTTGAAAGAATAAAGCCATAAACGCAGGTCGAGGTCGTGAAAATCGGAAAATCGTGCGAGAGGGTTTTGTTCTCCGGCAGCGGGAGGATTGTCGGGATAGAAGCGAGTCGGATTATCGCGAGTAGAAGCAGATTTATGCCAGTTTAAACAGCGAGCTGCGGGTCTGGTTTACGGCACGAAGCGTGCGAGGCCAGGCTTCGTCCCGATGAAATATGGTCTGGCCAGGGATGCGTCAGTGGTACCACTGGTGCCGTTTTATCCAGTTAACGTGAAACGCGAATTCCACATGGTTTCGAGGATAGAAACGCGTCAACGTAAATTCTTCACACGTGGACTAGTACCGATTCTGAAATACGATCGCTTGATACTAGAAATATCAGACCAGCTTTCAAAAAGATCAATTTGTAATTTTTCATAGAAATTTTATAGATACATTTCCGCATCGATGTTAAAGTTCCGAGAACGGTATCGTTTCACTGTCTTGAGCAAGTTGCTTGATCAAATCAAATAAAATTGTGAGATACTTTAAATTATCTTTTTAACAGTTAGCCGCGACGATCGATTAGGCGAGACAATTGAGCGTAAGTACGAATTTGGCTGCGAAACAAGTTTCGCCGGGTGTCGACTCGCAAGATTGATCGATTCGACATCTTGAATCGATAAGAAGAGGTGATTCCAGAGTCGTAGAACGATTATCATTGCTTAACGAGAAGATCTACAGCAATTAGCCTGTTTCTACAGTTCTAATTTATCTCGTATTTATTTAGTTTTCATTTGTTCCTTTTTACAATGAGAATATACATATTTATCATATAAAAACAATTAAGGTTTACAAGCAAATAGAAAGAAAATAATTACAAAAGTTATAGTTCCCGAATAAACTTGACAGGAGCATTACGTATCATTTCGCTACTTTTAAAATGAACGCACGGAAGTTTCAATGTGCTTTTATGATTAGTTACTCGATGATCTAAGTGCTTTAAAATTATAATAAACTGCCGCGTAAATTGCGAGCCGATTGCAAACGATAATGGAATATCAACGTTTACCCCCATTGGCCACGGTATAATGGACAAATAATTCATGAATATGCATGGGAATGGAGTGCAAAATGGACCACGTTTCGACGAAGGGGCTTGTGATTTATGAATGCATTTAAAGTGTACGCGCCACTACAGGCTTACGTACGATATCAAGGCTTTGAAAAGAAACTTAATAAAGAGACTTGATACAATTACGTAACTATCGCTGCGATTACTACTTGAACCATATTCGCAACGAAACCTACTTAAAAGTTTTCGTTTAAACAATTCTATCGAATCAAAATTCCTTCTATTAATTCATATTTCAACTTCACGTTTCTCTACCTATACAGCGAAGAATAAGGATTTAAACATTTTCGCCTTCGTTATCTTCGAATTCTCACGAAAGTTACTGGTTACTGGAAAGTTACTATCTGGTCATCCATCGATAACAACCGATTATTACATACTTCGAAATCTATGAATCCGTTATGGAAAATCACAGGTCGTCACTCGAGCACTTGAGAAAATATATGTGGCTGATTGACAGCTCTTTTAATACGACCGTGTAACTCGTACATCCCGTTAAAAGATCTGCGACCAACCGTTCTGTTGCTCTGCGTACGCTTCCATGTAATCGCGCAGATTAACGTAATGACCGTCGCTTCTTTCCCTCCTCCACACCAGCGGCCACAGCTCGTGGTGTTATTCATAAGGCAAATTCTTTTTCTCTAATGTGTGTACACCGACGTATTTGTTCCGTGATCGTTTCACGTCGCAAGCAATTTCACTCGTTCTTCGTTCGAACCGGTCATAACGCATCGGAACACATCGATCAATGAATAATGCATACCAAAAACTTTCTGTATAAATCCATGGTGAATGCGGCCGGATCTGTCGGAATCTCCCCGTCGACGAACGAGAAATAAAGTACGATGGTTGGTCGATAGTCGTACGCAGGTAAGATAAAATAACGATGAAGACGTCTTATCCATATCTGAATTGAAATCACGGCGGGCGACTGTTCCTCGAATTTCTTGTCGCCCTTTCGCTCGTCGTAATCAGCGTCGCTGCGGGAATCGGACATAGTTCGGTGAATCGAACAACGATACGCTGCTAAAAGGTGGTCATGCGCTGTCAAACTCGGTTTCGATTGTTTCGCGTGTTGCGTAATTGGCCAGGATTATTTTTACGAAAGAATCTTTTCGTTTCTTCTTCTTCTTCTTTCGAAAGGCACTTGTTTTATCGAATTAAATCAAAGTTGATCGTAAATATATCTGAAGGTGTCTGTTTGAAATTTCAGGGTGTTTCACAAGCGTCCCGCGCTCGCGAGTGGGTTAGGAATCGGCGGCAGAGTAAACGCCGGTGTTGGAGGAAACGGCGGTAGTTTAGCGGTGGACAACGAATGCGGCGACGCGTTGAAGAGACGCAAAGTTCACCGATGCGACGTGGCGGGCTGCGACAAAGTGTACACGAAGAGTTCTCACCTGAAAGCTCACAAGAGAACTCACACCGGTAAGTGTAAATATTAAATTAATACCTTCGCTTAAGTTGATGCAACTACTTTACTTAATTACTTTACTTAATTTAGCTTAAATCCAAATAGATTCGAAGCTAGTTTTATTTTTACCCATTTTTATTGTTCGGTACTTCGATCGAGCCCTATGCGCTTGATTGCCTGGCGATGATTCACGCACGCTAGTCATAACGATCACGGACGTAGAACGCGAGTTTCGTCATCCTCAGCTCCGGTCCTTCTTTTCTCTCACCGCGAGGGATCACGCCGGTTCATAGGTGACGTTACCGTTTCAAGGTGACGGCGCAAGGTGTGCTCACAATTACGAGAAGAAACCGAGCGAACGGCCCGTAACACTTTGAACAGGCGGCCGACGAACAGAGGCTAATTGCTGGGACAATATTCCCGTGAATGGCTCGTTGTGATTCCACGCGGTCGCGTTTCTTTGCGCTTTCGTTGCGTTGCACAAAACTCCGTGGTCTGATATTCCCTGCGATCCGACGCAAATGGTAAAAGGAAATTCTCCTTTTTGTTCGCCGCAATTCTGACCTCGCTTTAACGTGCTCCCTTAGTCATTAGCCGATCTTCCCACGTTAACTCCACCGGGGGCAGTGTTATTAACAAATAAAATAGCGAGATTCGTCCCGATATAATACTTAACTCTAACATATAGCCGATGGTTAAACGGCCTGTCGCATTGGATGGGTCAACGAGCCGCGACCGCGAGCCATTACTCATGGACCGCCTTTGATTCTCAGTCGAGATACTCGAACGGAAAAGCGCGGCAAACAGAAGTCGCGTTGGTCACGAGGA
>NT_177880.1:583439-583975 GCF_000188095.3 Bombus impatiens | reverse complement strand
GCGTTGGTCACGAGGATACACGTGACCGGCCGCGCGATTTCAGGAATTTTTATCGATACTCTATGCGGGAGAAGGATTCGGTAGCTTGGCTGTTTGCTCACGCTGCTGTTTGCGACGCTCGCCGAATGCCAAGCATATTCGTCCCATAGAGTGGGTTTTTCAAGCGACCAATTGGAAGTCTACGAAGAAGAGGGTCAGGGGTCTTCGACATTCGCACGGCGAATCGTATGGCCTGGTGCCGCTTAGAAATTCGATAGTACGGCCAAAGTGACTACACGCTGAATACTATCCATCGAGTATGCATTTTTAGACGCGGCCCCCGCGTTTCGTTGGTACAGTCATAGCCGGCCATTTATTATCGCCTCGCGAGAACCTGGAAGAGGTCACACACCGTTCGTTTCTCGGTCTATACACATCGCGGCGGCCACAACCACACATGTGTGTACACAACGTCGAAGGAGCCGCGGCTTGAAGAATTTCCGGTGGATAGGTACCTTCGTGAAGGCATTGCCGCCGTCTACAGAGTGCAGAGGCGG
>NT_177880.1:560788-583166 GCF_000188095.3 Bombus impatiens | reverse complement strand
AGGCGGCGGGGAGAGGGCGTGGTCGTGAGAACCAGGATCTTTTGTCTGGTCCATGGTTCAACCAAGACGGTGTAACCGCGGTGCTCAACCTGGCCCGAACGGTCGCGGCCGTGGGATTCTCATGCGAAAAATTATAATTCCGCCGCGTTTCTCTACCATGGATGTTAGTTTTAGAGACATAATGGGACGTGAGATTTCCCTTCCTTCTTCCGTTTGCTTTTAACTTTCCAACAATATGCTTCTGCTCCGTTCTACATATAGTTAACGACAAGAAAAAGAAAGTGACAAAATACAGTACGAATTGGTGTGCGAATTATGGGCCTTAGACAGTGACAACGGAGACGATGTTAAATGTTAAATTTCATTTAAATGTCAGAGCCGGGAACGTTTGTAGTACGTCGTATAGCCACGCTTGCTGTAATAATTGTTTCAGCGATTGTGCAGCACGGTCGTAGAAACGTGGACCGGCATGTCTATCCATCATTCTAACACCGCGATATTATGCAGCCATCGAGATATCTTTACGATGGCGGATATACTGGCACTCTGGATGTGGGAAATGCCAATTCATTGATTACTGTAATTTCTACCATTCCACGGCATAAATCGTTCTACCGCGGATCGTGCTCGCGGCGAAACGGTCGCTCCGTCTGCTCCTCCAAGTGTTGGAATTTGTCTCGTATGAATAACCTATTGTTCCAAAAGGTCGGTGGAAAACGGGGTTATCAGAGGCGCCGTGGCAGCTTTGTTAAATAATTTTACACGCGGTTTATCGTCTGGTGAACTCGCGATAACTATGGTGGTCGTATGGTATGAAGGTAAAAGTAGATGAACGATGAAAAAAGTTCAGGAATTCAAGGGTACTCGGAAATTGGAGTTTCTTTTTATCACAGAACGAGCACCGAGTGATCGATAACATTTGGTTTTAAAATGCACAGTTTGCAGCGCATAAATCTTTCATTTATTAACGCGATTTCTCTGAAGTTAAAATCAGAATGAAATTCCGAAACTTCCATTTTTTGCTACTGACAATTCGAATCGTTGGTTGTCGAGCGCCATCGTTCCGAAATCGATCGGCTCTCACAACCAACAAGCCGAAAAACAGCGAATCGAAGCCAGCTAACCATGATTGATGATTCTCACGGCTCGAACAGTAGAATTTGCATCGAATTTATATCGTGCCGCTCGCAAACTGTATAATGGAGTAATAGCGGGCCGCTGCTACCGCTTTCGATATCGTGTATCTTCCCGAACACACGCCACGAACATCGGAAGTTACATTGTGCGGCCAGGGGAGGCGAAATATTACGAGGATACGGTAAATGCCGGCTACGGTTCTCCATAATAGCGCTGCCGCTTTCACGATGCGCTGATCGACGTGAAGCACACCCGCAGCCAGCGCTAATAAATACTTAATCCCTAGATTATCCAAAATCGCTCGATTCGTACGATACGATCGTACTTAGTCCATGAATGGCGTACGTAAAAGAACGAGGCGACACGAGAATCGCTAGATGAAACAGCGTGACTTTTGGTAAACAATGGGAGTTTCGGCAAAATCTCGTGTATTAATTAAGGCGTATTAGCCTCGGTATAAACTAGACAACGAGCTCTTCGTGTATCGAAGGAAAACACTGATTTCTCGTCCCTTCGTGGACTCAAGGTATATCAGACCTACCATTAACAATGTACTTATGCATCACTGTTCGGGACTACGATTACCTTTGCGGAGCACAACTTCCTTGCGAGCATGATCTCCGTATTCTCGTTATCTCGAAGCCGCCGTTTTGAACATGGTTTTAAACTAAATTCCTTTTTTTGGATTGAATGGTCGGTGGATTTCGGGCCGTTCCGCCACGGGTAATTTGCCACGATTATCGGTATCGCGGTGATTATCGTTGCGATCGTAACTTGGATCTCTCTTTTTTTCCGCTCCTTTCAGAAAAGGAAGGAATACGTTGGCGTTATAGCTGGTGGTTATTCAAGAATCAACGATGATATGCCTCATCGTGAGAAAGAATGAAATTACTAAATAAATTGGTTGTGTAAACAAAGTGGGTAACAGTAAATGCTAAACTATACGACTCGGAATGAACATGTTTCCAATGCAGCTACCCATACGAAGAAGGTAGCAGAACGGTTTCTCAGTGGGTAACGCGTTAAAATTCATTAGTTTCCTCGGTGTGTGTCTTTCCTATCGGGTGCAACATTAATTGAAGTAACCGGTGATCAAAGGTATATACGGTTCGAGGTTTATTCTCAGGAAGGCCTATTTCTCGAATCGAGCGAGGCAAACACAATTAAAGCTGTTCCCAGCGGAGACACGCTCACAAATATTGCTGTTAGGCAGTCGGCGATTATTTAATTCCCTTCAAAACCGGCTAAGTCTCGGGAATCCTGAACTCGCCGCAACGTTAATGGTGGCCCGTTGATGAATCGGCTTCGGCGCGGTTAATTGAAGCTTCTCGAGTAACGCACGAGCATCCCACTGTTATATTTTATTAAAGCACGATAACGGCGTAAATAATGAATGGCGCGTAATGACCGCGATTAAATTGAATCGCGCGTCCGCGAGTTATTACATCGCTGCAGTATTTCTTGCCGCTAACGAGTGTTGTTATTTACAAGAAGCCCGTACACCGCGGGAGTAGCTGGAGGGCGCATTAGGCGGACACCACGCAGAGTTGACAGCGCAGCGTCTACCTTTCTGTATCTACAACACCACCACTACCAAGTTTCGTTCTTTCTTTCTTTCTCTCGCTTCTCCTCCTCTCATTTCTCCCCTTCTTTCCCCTTACATTACTTGTCAGCTCGATGCTCGTTACCGACACGCATCGCGACGCTTCGTCCCGCTGCTTTCTCACCGGACACTCGATGTAATAATTATGGGGGCAAAAAAATAGAATACTTTGAGATATAGGATTGTGAGAAGACAGGATGATGGGAGTTAATTAGGAGACCTTGGAAATTCAATTCTAAGACTACCGGAGCGGTCACGATTACGTCGTGGCCGTCGTGGGTAATGACGAGGACGTCGAGGAATGGCGATTTATGCTTTCGAGGGAAATTGCGGACTTAATCAAAATTGATACGTCTCGAACAATCACGCGATCTCTTTTACGCCTTCGAAAACATTCATCATTCGTAGTCGATGCACAGGGAGTTTACTCGTCTGAAGAACAGGGCAACATTCATTCATCTTTACAGCACTTGTCGCCCATATAATTACATATTACGGAACTGTTCCGAACAGACGAGGAACGCGTTACCGCGCGAATCTTGGCGAGATGCTGATAATTGCCAGAGATACATACATCCGAGCTGGTTTCTTAATCATCCCTCCGGGAGATTCTCAAACGATAATGGGAAGCGCTCTCTCTCCACGTTCGAGGATCGAACGGACGAAATATCGTTGTCCCCCGTGTCATCAACACGACGATTCGACTCGCGATGTTTTACGAGTTAAGAGCCTCGATCTTCGTAAAATATCGCCATCGATTGTACTCGTTGTCCTTTTCTTCTCCTCGACCTATCTATACGAGACGACGAGCTTCTTCCTCGTCTTATAAATAACATAAAGCGATTCGCGCGTTGAAGCAAAACTGAATATGCGTTCAAGTTGTATTTTACCTTGCCAGCTTCGAATAAATTTCCGACGATGAATAATTATCGTCTTTCTCTTTGCTTTACAAGATAGAAAACTCGCGATCAATGTTGAACACATAGTACTTGTTCGTACGATGTTCTTCTTTACCGTTTAGTCCGTAACTCCACTCCGCTTTGACAGAATGAGGAGAAAAAAGTAGCCAGCGGCAAGTTGTCGTTTAACGATTCCGTTAAGTAGAAGCCTCGCAAGACGTTGAATAAGAAGTTCTGTTAAAAACTCACTGTCGTCATAAAAATCCTGTTATATCTTCGAATAAAGAACGCGAACAATGGAGAAGCGTTTCGTTGATGGACGAATTTATCTGGAATTAAGACGTCTATTTGTTCCATTGGTACCGCGGGGCATAACAACGGGGAAGAACCGTAAATGCCAAGACGATTTTTGGATTGTCGGATTTAAAAGACCATCCGAAGATATACGCTCGTAAACTCATTAAGAATAATTCCTCGTTAAAAGGGGAGCTGCTATACTCTCTCTTTTTACGTTGAATTATTAAGCTATAATATGAATCGTGTTGCAGGAAGAAGTCGCGATATGGTTAAAAGTACCGCGAAGGGTACCACGTTTAATTACGCCGTGTCGTTTTTAATTAGCGTTTATCGTTGACCCACTTGCCGAGGTTGTTCAATAAGCCGGATCGAAGTGATTCTCCTTTCTCGTAATCGATAATTTTCACTTTAATAAATGACGTTAATTTAATCGAAGATTTCTCACGAGATCACGACCTTCTTTTCTCTCTCCTTCTTTTCCACTAGCCGGATTAGACCGCGTTTCGCAATTCAATTTCGATTCACAGACGTTAATTCTTGCGATATTTTACGTAAACGGACATGATACCGTTCCAATTAACGTTAAAACGGCTATTAAATTGGAAAAAGGTATGGTTCGTTTTCCTCGAGCTCGTTATACCGAGCGTTGTTCCAGTACGGAGAAAGAGAATAAGAGAGGAGATCTTCTTCTTCTGGTGAGCGGACGAAACGAAAAGAAAAAAAAAAAGGAAAAAGTTCGACACGCATCGCGTTGGCTTAATATAACATGGGATTTATACGTGCCGCGACATCAGAGTGACGTTACAAATGAGTGGCTAAGTTCGCTGTTGCGGTTAATTAATGGAGCCGGACGGTATAACGCGGCGTTAATCTATGGTGCAATAAACGTAACGCTGCCTACGTAAAAATCCAATCAAAATGCATTAATAACAGGAAAATTAATGCCTTCTTGGCGGCGTGTTTGCGCCGGTGCTTGCACATTGGCCGATATTGCGTGCATATGCACGTCTCATGGCGTACGTGTTCGTGCCGCTCGTAAATGGACTAATTACTCGCAATTACGTAACGGTCGAGAGCACGGCTTTTTTCCTCGTCATTAGTTCCTCGTATTCCCAGCGAATTACATAATAATATTCAGTCAATGGGCGTTGAAACGTTAAAACGACCGATTTAGATATCTACCATCGTTTCGTTTCAAACGATCGGTCCGCTCGCGCTTGTCGCGCCACGAATCGGTTCTCCGCTTCTTTTTGATCGTACATGGAGCAATAACTCTCGGAAAGCACAGCCTGTTTGAACGTCCATGTGCTACATCCGTGTTGCTGGGCTCTTTCGTATCATCCTATCGATCGTTTAAAAACCCATCTAATAAATTACCAACAGCCTACGCTGTAATATATCGAAAGATGATCTCCCGTGCATAATCTATGATAATATTCATTCAGTTATCAAAGAAATCATGACACATTTGATGTTGTAATTAACCGAGTAACGAGCGAGCTTCGAACAAACCTGGAGCATTCGAGCTTGGACCGAGCCACCGATGTCCGATAATCGTGTCCCTGACTTATTCGAGTATCGATCTACGGCAATTCCAGCACGACGAAAAACGCGTAATCGTTTATGTGGAACGAGAAAATCGCGTGGTGAAGGTGGCTGGTTCGAGTCTGTAAAAGAGATCGAGGATCCAACGGTGACACGCGCGAATATATCGATCAAACGATGGTGCTGTGTACTTTTCACGAGATAGAAGCTCGCGATGGAACATCGCCGTTCCGTCGTCCCCCATTATCCACGTCCACTCTCGCGGTTTAATGGGATCGGGAACTGGCTGCCTGATCGCACCGTTCGATTTTCTCCGGCTCGTCCTCGTCTCCGGTCTCTCGAACGACGGAACTTGATAGCGATTGCGTCATCGAGTTGTGACCAGGCTGTTTCTACATCTAGACGGCTCGACGACGGCTACGTTTTTAGACCCTAAACCCTCTTACTCTCGTTTTCTGCCCATTTCGTCTCTTTCTCTTTCTCCTTCTCCCCGTTCCCACCTCTGGCGAACACGCCGTCTACATCTCCTTCTCGCTCCCTTTCTTCGGCAAATCGTGCAGAACACCGGACTGAGAAATACGCTCGGTGACTTGCATACAATAGAAGAGAGTGATGGGCAGTTTTCTGAGGGATCCGGAGTCGTTGCAACGCGCGACAGCTGTCACGACGTCCTTACCGAAGAGAAAGAGAGAGAGAGAGAGAGGCTCGGCTCGATAAGAGTCAAGAATAAACCTGCGGGCACACCGTGACGCGAGTCACCTCGGGTAAACGCTCGGAAATGTACCTGTATCGACGTATACTCGCAAATACCGAGGCGATATTGCCGTGTGCATCGATGCTTATCAAGCGCGCCAAACTTCGATCGAGTATTTTACGCCGACGAAAAACGGAGCGACGTTGGCTTTCGGAAATAATCGAAGGGAAATCGAACGACAGGAAATCGAAGTTAATTTTGGTCGTAAATTTATCGCGGCATATGCTGCTTTCTGTGGGGTATTCGAACGATTTGTCAGGGCATTTTCAATTTTAACGCGATGTAAATTTATCGTATCGCTTTTGCAACTTGCTGCTGGCTCGTTCGATATTTCGAATCGACGATACTTTGTTCGGAAACGAAGCCCCTGAAGAATCATTAGAAGCCAGTCAGGTGCATAAAGGCTGGCAAATGACCGGCACCACTTTTCAATTATATCTTTTGATCGTAAATTTGAAAACGCATAAAACGTATCCCTATAAATTGCCCAAGGACGTGGACTTTCGTTCGCATAAGAAAATAAGTGGCTGTACTAAGAAGATTATGAAAGGAATCGGGCATACGTGTGCATACGCATCGGGCCGTAAATCTAAAGCGAATCCAGCACGAGGTTTTATGTTTCACCACGTTTACGCTTCTCATTACGTTTCAACGCAAATTACGCAACAATGCGGAACGATCCTACCATCTCGTTGGTTTCTTTTTTTCACGCGATTGCACCGATACAACTTGCTGATCAATTCTCCATTGGCTTCTATCGTTTCGAATGCAACGATCCCCTTGTAACTTCGAACTTGGTAAATTGCAGCAAACAAACGATGTTAATCGACGAAAGTTTTTATAGCAAACTCAAATCTTAACTCTATTAAGTATTAACTAAATATCAAGCTCTTACCCTATGTTTGGAGCAAAGGTTTATAAAGATTCACTGATTTGTTGCAGGCGAAAAACCGTACCAGTGCACATGGGAGGGTTGCACGTGGAAATTCGCTCGTTCTGACGAATTAACACGGCATTACCGCAAGCATACGGGCCAGAAGCCGTTCAAGTGCCATCTTTGTCAGCGATCGTTTTCGCGGAGCGATCATTTATCGCTTCACATGAAAAGGCACTGATAAAGAGGACCATCTAGCCGTTGGAGGAAAGATAGAGCAGATCGAAGAAGGGGTAGAGACCGTTTTGTCTCGGGAAACCGGGACACGAATCGTGATCGTGGACGACGACGATGATTCTTTTTTTTTTTTACATTCGGGACCTGAAGAGCCTCGCATCGTTGCTCGAATCGTTTTCAACGAGAACGTGAAGAGTCGGAGGCGGAAACTAGGAGAAAAAAATGAAGAAGCAAACGAATCGTTCATTAGGTTTAGAGGTTTAACCCATTTGCATCCAAGCGCGGAATAATCCGCGTTCTGCGACTGTCTTCTATCACCCAGCGCGGATTATTACGCAATCGGACGACTGTCTTCTATCTGTCTTCTATCAGTCGCTAAATATTCTTCAGATATGAGAGATCATGTTCGACCTGTTTGTCAGCATCTCGCCTATATCAGTTTATTGTATTGACCATTTTAAAGAATTCCACGAGAAATAACAAGATTTATTTTCTTATTTTTTTTTTAAATAAATAATTTTTTCTTTTCTTTTTCTCTGTTATAAAGAATGTAAGATGCGATGTTTACGAAGCAACATTGTCTACCAATCGTTTTAAATTTCCGATAAACTATGAAGAATTTGGATGTCATTCACTGCGCCTACGACCGACCGCGCGTGGTGATAGGGACCAGTCCTCTTAAGTAGGGCCATGATGCAAATGAGTTAATCTAATGGAAGTATCATTGCAATTATTGGTGAATAATCGTGCGACGAGCCTGCTAGCAATCGTGACAACGCGAATCGTTGAAATTTTTTTACTTTGTTTCTTGTTGTACTGCCTCTGTGAGAGACAAATTTCTATTTTCGATTTGCGTTGTTTTTATGGCGAACGTACGTAGCGTAAGAATCGTTGATATTTAAAATATTCGATGGAAATTTATTTATTCTTTGTGCAGGTGTATTTAAAAGAAAAACGGATATCGAACGAAGCTTAGCTTCGACGATAGAAGAAAAAAAAAGCGAGCGTAGATAGTAGAGAGGAGCGATTGCTGCGGGTTTTCCGCAAGTAGCACGCGGTCACTTCTGTTTTTAATTCTAGCCAATTTTTACTTGTTCGTATGTCCAGTTTGTTTTCATTTTTTTTTTTTTTTTTTTTTTTTTTTTTTTTTGTACGGTTAAATAAGGCCAGCTCAACTAGTCTAGAGCACCATATGTATCGTCTATTGCGAAGAATAGAGCCAGTAAAAGGAGAAGAAGGAAGTAATATCGTTAAGGTAATTAAACGGTTAATAATTAAAGAGAATATCGAACTCCGGTGACGGAGCTTGGGACTTAGCATGCTCAGTTAAATAAACTACAAATCGTGATCGTTAAACATTTTTTAATGCATTAAATAGCGATTTATCAGATTATGCACAAAGAATTTCGCGTTTAGGGACGGACAATCATCGATGTTTTCATTGTCAAAGAAAACAAGGGAATTTGACGCTCTGAAAGCCAGTATTACGTGTGCATTAAGCAATAGAATTGTGTATACTATCGACGGCATTGCGATGCTTTTACGAGTCTTTCTTTCGTTCGATCATGCAAAAATTTCTTCGGTCGTATCGGTAAAGAAGCCGGTATGCCTTTTCAGCCATGCGTATACACAAACAAGGTGCCAAAGTAGAAGGTGCAAACGTATTGTACGAACGAAGATGTCTATTGATACATTACGCTCAATTGTTAAAAAAGAGAGAGAGAGAGAGAGAGAGAGAGAGAGAGAGAAAGAGAGAAGAAAGCAGATCGAAGAATTATTTTTTAAACGCTTTTGCATCCCGTTCGTCGAACACGTCACCGCGATACACGTCTCGTCGAATCGTGCCACGTGTCAAGCATCATCACGAAAAGAAAAATCGAGCGTTTCCTGCTCGATTTCTGCACATTTTATTTTGGCATCTATTACGAAACGAGATCGCTCAAGCAAAATACATTCGAGGCCAATAAAAAGAATTTAATCTTCGCTCGTGAAACGAACGAAGAATTAAAAGAAGAAGAAGAAAAAAAAAAAGAAAAGAAACGCAGAACGTATGTCTACGTTCCTCGTGGTTTTGAGAAAAAGAGTACGTGTATCAGAGTTCGTGTAATTGATGATGCACCGAGTCGGCTGTTCAATTGTCGTCAATCTAAATGCGTCGAGTGCATAAACGAATTACGAGCCTGAAAGTAACGTTATCAAAGAAATTCTATATATATATATATCAAAACATATCGTACGAAGGCATCGACTCTGTGCGTCGCAAGTGTAAAACCACGGTAACGTCACGCGATACGTTCTTAAACGAAGCTACTCGAAGGAGAAGGTGCAATAGGAAACACGGTGTTATAAAGGGTCTGTTGGCTACGCTGAAAGTATCGCGCGATACCGCATTATTGCATTTTTTCCTGCGAGTGACTACGTCGAGGGGAAGTTAAGTTTGCCGTGGCGTTAGCCAGATGTATCGCACGAGAATCGGATAGCTCGCGAATTGCAAGCTTGTAAATAGTTTAGAAACCTTGAGTAACGCGACGTCTGCGTACGTATAGCACATGTGTAGCATTCCCCCGTTTTCTTCGAACCTGTATCTTCTTTTCATTTTAATGTTTTTTTTTTTTTTTTGTTCCCTTTGCCACCGCGTCAGTAACGTGGCTAAAGGTAGGCGAAACACAAGAAGACAAAACAAAAACTATTTCGAAGCTAGTTGAAAAAAGAAAAAAAAAATACGATGGAACAAGATGCCAGTATATGCTAGAGCCAGTTTATATCGTTAAAAAAGAAGAAAGGAACCTCTACGTGTAAGATTAGTGCGAAGATTGATAAATTAATACTTGTTATGTGTTGTATTTTGATAGGGAATAGTGCCTTTTAACGTTAAGGAAGAGAACGCTGCGTTAGGCCTTAAGTATACTGTTAGTGCCTTAAGTCACGCGAATCTTCGTGCTTGTACACATTTCATAACGCGACCATTCGAATCCTCGTCCAGAGGACCAGTGAGATATATCAAGCGTTGCTTTATTCGGTCGAGATTCATGGAAATCAAGTTACAAGATTCTCGATACTCTCGTTTAAATGTCGTTCGAAACAAACGAGGAAAATTTCGCTAATCGTATTAACCGAATCTTCATATCTTACGTAAATTTAATTCAAGATCCTTGCTTTCGTTGTTACTCCTTCGATTCACTGTTGCCAATTGCTTCGTCTTCATCCTACTTCGACATCTACGATTTCTATCATTTTATCTGTGATTTTCATTCGAACGATCGATCGCGAAACAAGGAATCACGTTCGATGGAAATTTCGTTGGAAACGCTCGTCAGATATTTCTCACCTGTTCAAGAAGCATCCTTCCGTTTCGTAAAGCCCACAGCGATTTGCGTCGAACGACAAAATACATAAGTACCACATACTCCGTTATAAACCCGCAGGGACGACCACGCCCCTGGTTGATGGTATGAATAATTTTCGTGTGATCGTCACTGCGAAATTCAATCCGAAAATGAACGAGGTGCCACCCAGGATGCCATTCTACGATCTTGATGACTGATACCGTTGTACCTTTCCTGTAAGGGATTTCTTCGGCGGAACAGCCGTCAGTAATCTGAGCAGAGCGAGGGCGATGAGAAATGCATACTGACGTCATGCCGACACCCTCTTTGATCATTATCATTTTTTTCACTGTGAGCTCGTGCCGAGTCGTACGCTTCTTAACGATACATCCCAACGTTGTGCCGTTATATCTCCACCTCGGGACGATTCATTTCGGCTAATTGTCGACGGGGTGATAAAACGATATTGTTTCCGGTTAACTTTTGCCCGTGAAGCCTCCCATTCGCGAAACGTATTAACACACATCGTCTTCGTAACATTCGTACGGGATCACCTCGTCGTTCTTCATCGTAAAATTTCGTTTCGGCCAAACTCACGTAGGTTTCTTTCTTTTCAGAACTCGTTCAGACGAAATATACGATAAAGACGAACCGCTTTCCTCGATCCGAAAAATTTAATCGCTAAACCACATTCCATTCTTTTTAAAGCGTAGCAACAAACGCCATAGCTGTTAAATTATCGTGAAAGAATCGTTTAACGATAAGCCGAGAGACAGGAAGACAGGGATTTCTATAAGAAGCATAACGACCTATCGAGGTCCCTCAAGGTTAGCGACGAACATTCCACGAGCACACACATTCCTAGGTCGTGCACGCGTACGATAGATTCGCGAAAACCCGGACAAAGAGTATCGGCAATTTGTATTTCATGTTAATGCGAAGCTATTCAATTTCCCGTAGAAGGTGAACCGTCGGTGAAACAGGAAACCGGGTAAAGGAATTGAAGGCGACCGATTTTCTACAAAGGCCCCACCTAGAGAAATTAGCATTTCAAGTGCCTTAACAGACGTCAACTGACACCTAACTAATCGAGGCTACGCGTTCGAATTGAAATCACCTTCTGCGATCGAATGGACGCTTTCGGCCATTCGGTTGACACACTTCGGTTAAAAAAAGGCGACGTAAAGTGGGAACGAGGGGCAGAGAAAAATGGATCGGCATAAAATTTCCATTGGCGATGATTGATAATTCGAAACGCGGTACGTTTGTGTATTCGTCCGAAGGATTTACAAATAGCGTATAAATCGGTTGGAAGATTTCGGTATTCGATCGTTAAAAGAAAAATATCTGTTCGCGTTCTTTAATTTTAATTAAATTTTAAGATTGGGAAAAGGAAAAGTCTTTAAATCAAAGAATTTTCTCGAAAAGAATTCGTCTTTCGACAAGGTCTTTCAAAAGTTCAACCCTCCGACGTCGATCGTTTGGATCGTCGTTGCTCGATCGTTCGATGGGTGTCGTACCTGAATTCGTTGTTAGATTGTTGATTTCATCATATTCTCGTGCGCTTACACGGCTGTCGGAAAGAATTCCAGCGTGGCGTATTAATAATTTAAGAGGTGCTCTTAACGAGCGCGTTCGAGTGATGTTTAATGGCCGCGCGAGAGATCGAGCGAGCGATCCTTCGAAAACGTGTCTGATAAAAAAGAAAAGAGTAGGAAAAAGTCACGATGCATCGAGCTTTTCGAAGACGTAGCTGACAGGTCAGTCCGTCAAACTAGCGATGATTTTCCATTCTTCGCTTCAAGGGCCAGTAAAATGATACACACAACGCGTACACACACACACACACACACATACGTCGGTCACTAACATGCATACCTTATGAAGCAACCACACGTATAAATTGCATCCTTAATCTGCGATCATGCGCGGTGCTCAATCTCTCTTGGTGCTTTCGTACGTTGAATTTGACGTGCGTACATCGTGGACAATACGAGGTCGATTCTTAAAGATCCATTACGCAGGAGCGCAAAACGTATCGTTGCAAGAGGTGTGCACGTGTTTGCGTCTAGGAGATGTCGAGCCACATAGGAAACGAAAAGCAATAGCAAGTAATATATTTACACACGTAGTTAAGTATATTCCACGAGTTATACAACGTTAGTTAATTGCCTGAAACGCAACTTTAAAACGCCATCACTTTCGAACTCAGGAAACGAAAATGGCTATCGAGAACGAATCCGATTGATCGATTTTGATTTCTCTTTTACGAAAGAATTGTCGCGTTTTATGTGGTCCAAGAATCTCCAACGATGAAAAAAAAAAAAGAAAGCTACGCGAACAGAAACACAGGCCGGTGATTAATAATTTACTCAGATACGGAAATTCTCGTTAAGAAAAAGAAAAAAAGGAATAAAACGGAACTACTAGATCGTAAGGATAGATACTAGCAGATAGTAATACTTGTACATAGTATGTAAAATTATCCGTTGATCATCACCGATAGTAAAGCAACGGATCAGCGTAGCATAATTTTTCTCGCAATAATGTAATCAATGGGGGCCAGTAATTCTCTCTCGGATCTCGCACGGTGTTATACACTGCGAGGCGCGTGGCGTACCCTTTTTCTCAGCGAATTTTTGGCGCAGTCGAACATACACAATACACACACAATATACATATACACAGTTTCGTCGCGCGTGCTTCTCGTCGATTGTTCGAGCGCGAGCAGCGAATGAGAACGATCGAACCTCGCGCGGAAACGCTTTCAGGTTCCTAGAACAGGTGTAAACGATCGCATCGAATGGTAACACGAATATGTTGGATCTACCGCGATGAAAATCCGTGGGTCGTCGATGAACGTGTTTCTATTGGACGCCGGAACACACGCGAAAGCTCGACTGTCGTCGAAGTTGGGAAGGTTTAAAGGGACAGTTTTAACAGTCGCGCGCCACCAACTATTACTTTATAAGAATATATGTAACTGTATATGTCGCGTAGAGTTGCGTAGGATCGATAATATAATATATTACACTACGACTCACTCTGTATAAACGAAGGCATTATTATAACTTTGTACTTTCTAATTATACATTAACCGCGTCGCTTGAGGACGGTCGCTATTCGTACCGCGCACGTCGGCAGGGGAGGTTCGTTAGTGCATTAAAAGAAAAAAATATATATATTATATATATATAAATAAAAATCTATATATATATATAGATAAATATAGATATATATTGTAAATGTGGTTGTAATCTTATTACTGTTATATCGATATATCGATGTCCTTGATTTGGATAATTTATTTATTGCGATGTGAACCGAAACGAAGATCGTGTAATTATCGTATACCGCGGAAAAGAAGAAAAAAAAAAAAGAAAGAAAGAGCAAACTGATTATTGAAGTAATAGCGAAATATTATTAATACGCACGAAATTATATATTTATACAACGTTATCGACGCGAGGACACGTCTCAGAGGCGCGTCTCGTCGCGTGAAAGTCCTAAATTGTGAATCACGTTTGTGACAGTACGGTCGGGCGGATATTTAAATATCGTACTTCGCGATTCCTACTGAGGAAGTAAAAATTATTGTATCGTAAGAGGGCGGTCCGTGGCCCCGTACGTGTCCATTAAATAAATTATATCGTCGACATAATCGCTAGCACACAAGGTGTCACGTGCGTCCTGTGCGGTACAATATCGCGCCAGTCGATAATCTTATTATCGAAATGATGGTTACATATTTTAGATAATCCTATTATCATTATCATTATTACGATTCTTATTATAATTGCTACTATTACTATTATTATTGTATTTGGCAGGGTTACGACATTAAAATCGTAAAAAAAGAAAGACTAACGACTTTTCCTAACTACCTGAAAGCGATCCTTGTACCATTTACTGATTGAAGTTTTGTCTTAAATCAATTCGAACCAATCGGAATTAATAAATTAATAGAAACATTGTCAATATCGTTTTACCAATCTTAACACGTTATTCACATTATTTGAAATATTATGTCAAAGTTTCTATGCTCGTCCTCGTTAATCAAATCCGCTGACATCAGGTCGCTTGAATTCAAATAATTCGAAACAGTTTACCAACGTGAACCTGTTATGAATGTCCAACTGAAAAATTATCGAGCGAGCCGAGAACGTGGAACCTTTTCTAAAAACGTTACCAGCCTTGCTCCCATATAAATGCATCTGCATCCTCGTTAACGTTTTACCCCGTTACACGCTAGTTAGACGGTCGTGGTACGATAAATAAAGCCGCAAAACCGGGCAAGCCTCGTAGATGTTTTGTGACAACCGGCCAGTCACAATACGATCATTAGGCTATTTTCCAGAGTGTACCGCCCTAAGACGCAATATCTCTGCCGAGGCCACGTATTTGTCCCGTCTGGCAACAAGATTTCTGCACACTGGTATTCCACTAAGTTGTAGGTAGTCTCCGTACTAGGTAAGTACAAATCCTACCGTATACCTCCGGGAGAATTTGTAGTCCGAACGGCGGCTATAACCGAGGCCATAACTTAAGCGGAATACCGTCGTTGATTCCAGTCCTCGCCGGAATTCCCTCTCGAGTCGGTGCAATTGTGGATATCAACGACGACACGACGTCCTTTCGTGCTGATACCTGGCCGTCTAGAAACCAGCGTTTCCTTTGTAAATGAAAGCGTGTCGATCGAACAGATCTTACGGGTATACTTAATTAATCGCTCGCGTTTTGCGACTGTTCTTTCGACGTTCTCCTTGGTTTCTCTCCGTGTTTTCGCGAACTAACCGAAACCATAGACGAGTAACGACACGTACGTGTAACGATTCGCGTTGTCCGATCAAATAAACTCTTCCACCTGTGCCAAGTTCTTGGGCGATGTCGATAAAAAATATACAAGGAACGAAATCATTTATGGTAGCGATGATAAGGAACTCGTATTTACCGGCGTCGTGGTATTCGAATCGTGGTCGCGTTTCTTCCCATTGGTGATATTTATCGATCGAAGAAACCGGAGCGCTCTTAAGAAAGCAATATAAAGATTAAAGTTAAAAGTGTCTTTTGCTTCGTTTTATTTTGATAGTGCGGCCTCCGTGCAGAAATAACGTAAAGTTAGAAAGAACGAACGATCGAAGCGTGGCGGAATCGCAATTTCAGGCAAAGCGGCGTGTGCGCGGCGAGCGTGCAGTCGCCTATATAGATCATATCGTTAATTGAAAACGGTGAAGGGACTGTTGGGAACAATAACGAGATCGGCAGGAAAACGCATTCGCACGGCGGTGTTTCGAAAGAAGGATATCTGCATGCTGTCGGTGGTGCCGCCGCACCGCGTAGAGAAGCAATCGATGGTTGTTGCGGCACGCAT
The DNA here is from genome assembly GCF_000188095.3 of Bombus impatiens. Classification (NCBI taxonomy): domain Eukaryota; kingdom Metazoa; phylum Arthropoda; class Insecta; order Hymenoptera; family Apidae; genus Bombus; species Bombus impatiens. The sequence continues at coordinate 567,123 of NT_177880.1, read as the reverse complement.
CCCTGAATCGGGTCTGGTGTACCGTGTACGCTCACGACGTTTTTACTGCTCGCTCTGCTTCTAATGGGATCGAGCCTCCATAATTGAATTTACGAACCGCTCCAGTATACCCACGTCGTCCATTTTCCGCGAGCCCCTGTTGACGGCCACGTGACATTCCCATCGCATCGGAGCCCTACGAGGCACGAACGTGCTTAATGCTCCCGGTTCCACTGGATTTCCATTCGAACCGGCCCCGAAGTATATTTCGTCGACGCTAATGACGGTATAACTTACTAACCTTATACCCGTATTTCTATTAACCGTCCGTTAACTATCAACAAAACGGTTACAAATTGGCGTGCGCCGGTGAATCGCGGCAGAAAAACAGAGCCGAAGGATAGTGGCCGTCGCGAGTGAAATGTAAGCGCGCTGCTCATCGCGAAGATCGGACGTATCGGTAATTAAATTTACTAATAGAAATTATAGGGTATCGATAGGTAACGGATGCTCGGCGGAACGTTGATTACCGTTGTGCCGGGTAATTGGGCCGGCGACCGACGAAAGAAGAGAAACAGAAGAGTTATTGGGTACAGGGTCGATCGTTTGCTCGCTCGCTCGCTCGTTCGTTCGCTCGTTCGTTCGTTCGCAATTAGCAACACCGATTCCAGCGTAACGATACTCTTAACGTTCACGAGCATGTACGATAACCGATAAATTAATGATTCATAGATCACGTATGCAGTAATCGATCAACTTTTTATACGTCCCTTATTGGTTCGTAATAAACGTAATGGGCTGATTGATCGTATCCGATTAATGAATTGATTCTTCTTTAGCGTGTATGGTAATTGAACATTTCCTGAATTCCAGTGACTCTGGTCTTGAAAACGGCTATCGCTGTACTTGCACGCGTTTAGCTATTTTAACTCTCGGCTATTTACGATCGAGTTACTTAAGACCTGAACTATGTAAAAAAACTAGAGAATGCAATTTTAACGCTATTCCTTCTATTTTTATTCAACAATGAAATTACTTCAAGGAAATGAAACAGTGTAAGTAAGAAATGACTCAATTTCCTATATCTTCAAGATGATAATATCGAAACTATATTGTCTAAAATAACACGATTTTCTTCTTATGAAATTGATCACATGCAGCGAAGAAATAAACGATCGCAATCAAACTTTTCGATAAGCAATCAAGATGATTCGAATAGATGTGTTTAGATATTTCTGGACACGTAAACCGTAGTACGCGTCATTTATCATGGCTATCGAATTTTTTTTCTACGATCGTTGGCACGATAACGCGAAAAAGTCATCGGTCGCGAATAAGGGTACACCGCATAAAGCAGCGTGATTACCGTTACACTGAAATATACGTTTGCGTATAGTTGAACGTAACGAATGGCCCGGTGTGTTCGCGCTCGTTATTAATCGCTCAGACTGGCTCGCGTGGATATATATTTGTCATCATTAGTGGGTGCGAGGTGCAAATATATTTGTACGCAAGCGGTACAATTCCTGGCTTATAGAGCCATTGCATTTAGAAACGTCGGCGCCGTTTATCGATCGGCGATTGTATCTTCGGACGAGCCGATTCGTAAACCTAAATGTCTCTAGCGAAACGCAGAAACCATTCTTAGCTTGATAATACGTTAAAAATATAAAAGTATCATAGAAAGAGTACTACGAAATTGTTGAAATTTGACATTATTTCATTGTTAACCGCACAGTAACAAATTACCAAAGTAACAGAAAAGAAAGGAAGGAATCGATATATATCTGAAAGAAATTTCTTAAGGATAAAGTTCGATTATTAATCGAATAGGAATTTTAAAATCTCCAGCAAATCTCACAAGATTGGCGAATCGTTCAATGGAGGAAAAAACCCAACAGAATGAGACCGATATTAGCTACAGTTTCAACTGGAGCTACCAACGTTTCGGCGATGTATGAACGAAACCGAGACATCTTTTTGCGGTGTTGCACGCGGTTATAAATCATGCCTCACGTGCACATTCGTGGCGAACCTATTTGATTGCATACGTATAAGGGATTGGATACTACACTGTGCGGGTTCGTTGCCGAGTGGTAAAAGTGACGATATAATTTTAGCCGGGCATTAGAAAGTGAATTACGAAAACGTTCGCAGCTCGTAAAAGGGATTGGAACTCGTTACGATTAGGTTTAATTTTAAGCCTTTTAACAATCGTAGCACATTAGTACGAGACGGAAAAATATAAAACACGTAGAAAATTCAGGGTATGCGGTCAAACCGATGGTGGTACAACGAATTTTATTTAGTCGATGACGATAAATGCCCCCCGTTACAAATGCAAACGATTACGATCGAAGCAATTACGCTTATCACGAAAATTGTACGTCTCGCACATTTTTCAATCGGTTAGAGCCGTAAAAATCGGTTGATTATTTAAAACCAAAGTTATATACAATGCGAATAGCGACAAAATCGTTATCTTCTTCGGGCTGCTTATACTTAGACGATTAATCTCGTTTTATGGAAACGCACACGAAGATAGGAAAGAAAAGGTGGGAACGTACCGCGTATTTCTTGGGAATACTTTGCCGAACGAATGTAACTAAAACGAGTGACAATTTTATCGTAATCGTGTGGCTTATTTCACCATTATTGGACCATTGGTCGTTTCTAAAACGATCGGTATAAACGCTTTTGTCTACTCAATAGCATACTAATACCCTTTATGGCGTCATCGTGATTTCATCTTGCATAGCCGGAGTCAATTACAAAGAAGCAACATTTTCATGCGGAAAATCGGCTTAGCCATACCCGTACCAATGGAGCAAGGTAATTCGATCTCTTTATAGATCTCATACGAAAAAGTTGATATTGCTTTCGCGAGATGGATCATCGTCGACAACGGGGAAACTTCGCCACCGTATTTGTACGGCCGATAAAATGACACCGGACTCGCAACTCACGGATAACGAGGCAACTTTACGAAACAAAAGATCGCGCAGTATACGTTGGTAGACATAAGCAGACATACGCGCTTGCATTTCTACGAAACTACCGTCGCAGAAAGTCCACGCTAGCCCATAACGCATGTCATATCTGACGATCTTTACGAGGGAGCTGATCGTTCGACGACGACTACGAGCCAGCCAAGCCAGCAAGAAACAACGACAAAGTTGAATCTACCAATGAAAACGAACGTTCTGCAGCATGTTCAGATGCGGGCCGACGAGTCTGTTACGGTAATCGCCGGATCGTCGACACTTTGCAACGCGAATGACGCGTTGAAGGGTTCGTTTGATTAATTAAGTCGCGAGTAAATGTCGAGTATCGTGTTTGTTGAGATCATGCTCGTATTACATATATCGCTGGTTTGCTGCAAGAGTGACATATGTATGTAGAAACCTGCTAATTTTTACACCTTTGCACAAATTAATGCTATCTCCTGAAAAAATCTATTTTACTACTATGTCGCTCCTCTAACAGATCAACGATGCATATACGATATGTCGTCCGAGAAGATGTTGGAAAAATAAGGAAACCAGCGATGTCGATTCGCGCATCATTGGAGCGGACTGTGAGAACGAATCGTGGCGAAAAGTGTGAAAAGATGTAGAGACCTTGAGAAAACTTATCGCAACTGTATATTAATCACGTAATTACTGTCTTATCGACACCTATCGTGAATATATATAAAATTGTACTATTTATAATTGCTTCAACACGTTTGACGTATCGATGCTTTAATCAACAAGGATCATCGATCATCGTTTCCCCTATAACAACGTGACGACATTTCTCCCAAGAAACATCTGTTTAAAAATATCGAAAAGGCATTCGATCAGATGAATTTCTCGATCAGGATCCCCGTTTCTTCATAAAGGGCCGCGTCACGTTTCGATGACGCTCGGCCGTGTCTGACGACAGGCAAATGAGTAATTTATTGCGCTCGATCATCGGGACCTTTCGTTCCTTTGCTTATTTTTTCCTGTCTTTTTACTCTTCCGCGTCAACCGTGTACAGCTGTTCCTACGGCTACCAACGACCTCTATCTACGGTCTCGAAACAGCTTTTCAGGTTTAGGAGCGAGTTCGTGTCACGTTTCCCACGGCAGCGGTACACTGCGAGTTGCATACATACGCACATGCAAGAAACTCACCGCCATAAAATGTTCTTTACGCATTTCGCAGTTCCCTCTTAGGCGAACGACGAAAGGGAGCTCCGCGCGCGAATGTTCATATTTTTCTATCGAGATGCCGCCGCCACCGTTGTTGGCCGCAAGCAGATTTATATTTATTTCCCGTAGATCGACGCGCTCTCGTCCCGATGATTTTAATGACCGAACTGAACTTTTCGACTCCCCTCGCGAGCGATGGTTTTCCCCGTTTTGAAATAATTACATAACGTTTCGTTTAAAACGTTTCACGTATCTATAAACGCTCGTTTTCCTTTAGCGAGGAAGTATTTATGTAAATGAAGGTCTGAAATACGGTTAGAAGGGATATTCTTGGCTCAGACGATGGTGCAACCCAATGAATTCAAAGAGCATCGAGAATGATAAGTAATACGAGGAGAGTTTTACGGTAGCCAAGGTTGCAACCAACGAATTCAGTTGCACAATGATATAGCTCTCGGAAATCAGTTCACTGGCATGGTAGAAAGGTACTTACACACGAGCGTTTGCGGCTGTGATTATTAGCTTTACCTTAACCAGTTACTCGCTACACGACACATGGATATATCAAGGTTGCAGCGAACTCGCGCAGCTTCCATGTGTTTCGCAAAACACCAACGGATTTGACGTTTCCTTGTTTCAAAAGAATGTAACTCGAATGTGCTCGCTGACAAGGCCGTTTAATAAGTCTGTTTCTTCATCGATGCTTAAAGCGGAATAGCAAAGCTTTAAGAAACTTGGATCAGGTCTATTCGCGAAAGGACTCTGGGCTAAAGAGGATGTCTCTTCAAGCATAAAACTGTGAATCATTTATGATCTAATAAATTTCTTATGGTCCAATCGAAGTCTCAAATTCTAATCGTTGACTGCAACATCTCAAGCTCTATCACTGTGCGAAAAATTATAAAAAAAGACAACGCAACGTCTTAAGACTTCCACGTAAAGCGAACGTAAAATTCTTCCAGCAATGTGGACGTGCATCGATTATATCTCACAGATGGTTCGCGATTACCAACTGTGCACCCCGTAGTTTATATCGTTCCTAGCCAGATTCGATTATTAGTCAGCACGATCGATTCGAGGAGCATCATTCCTACTCGTCTCACGATCCGTCAAATATCACTTATTTGGTCGTGGCGTTATTAACGGATTAGGTGCGGTTTACGCCAGTTTCGCGTTTATCGCGCATGAATCTTGGAAAGTAACAGTCGAGCACCGTCGAAGGGATCGAATCGAGAACATGCGCTCCTCGAGGTTTTGCTACTAGCCGCAGGTAATTTACACGCGCACCCGTCCAAACGAGAATTTCGACATTGATGCGGCTCGCAGAGGAGTTACGGGAAAGATGGAAAATCAACGATGTGTAATATTTATGGTATGTCCGAACGAAAATTGCAAAACTGCTTGGGAGGTTCAGCTGCAAGAGAACAGATGAATCGGTTCGATAACATGGAAGAAGGTGCTTCGATGGGTGAAGCGTGGAGTCTGTTGGATTGAAAGATCGAAAGAAGCGAAATTTACATAAATTCAATGTAACATTTCGATTTTGCGTCGATAATCCTCATTGAAGCGGCGAGATTAACTGCACTTTGTTCTAGACTTTGACGCGTAACATATCCTTGAATTTACCATCTTAGTTAGCTATGCATAATCACGGTCTCAAGTCCTTGGTATCGTTGTTTTGTCAATTGTTAATTTTAATGCTGTCCACCCTTTACCGTGATGATACTCTTTCCTTTCTTGAACCCTTACTACGTATCTTCTATTGTAGGAAGAACACGAGAAGTACACCATTTCTTGTCATAATTCGTGATATATAAGCGTTGACAAATTCTGGTCGATACTCCCTGTCCCTACGATTAACGAACAGCAACTATTTAATAAAGGTTTTTCGAGGCGCAGTTTAGGCTTATTTCCCAATTGATGCACTTGACGGATGATGCGTATGCACTTAAATCGGCCAATCTATAGCGTTACTCAACCTGTTTTTAACAAGATATTTCCGTATTGTCGCGTTAGCGCACGCACACAACGTACGTAAAACCGTCTCGACCCGCCCCTGTCCAGTCATGTCAGCGCTAAATGAACCATCAGGGCCGCCATAAATCCTCGGACTATCAGATGAGCAGCCACGGACTTGCCTGTCCCGGATATAACGAGGGACCACCGCCCAGCGTAATGG
>NT_177880.1:533288-555788 GCF_000188095.3 Bombus impatiens | reverse complement strand
CAATTGATGCACTGGTGCATTATTATTTCTCCCATTACATACAAACAACATTGTAGTAGTGATTGTATTAAAGACCTGCTTAATAAATTATTGAATTTTTACTTCCTGATATTTTGATGTGATTCTTATTGGTTTTATCAATAATGTTTAAATATGTGTTTAAAAAAGACTTGCCTATAAGGGTAAGTAAGGTGGTAGATATGTAATGTTTTGTGTAACCACACTTAAATGAGCTTTAACTGATGTCGCACTATTTTCTTATATTTCCTCTAAAGTACTTCTTTTGTCTGACAGCTTTTCCAAAGGTGCCTTATGAAAATCTTAAATATTGAGTTGTGGAAACTTTACCTTTCTTACGTGAAAGAAACAAAAGCCAGTCTTGCAACATACAAGTATGTATTTATATCTTTAAGTATGTTTTTAATAAAATAATTGCAGCAAGATTTATTACATAATTTATTCATAGGGAAAAAATGGCACAAGCATATGACTTTGCACTGGATAAAATAGGTATGGATATCCATTCCTATAGTATATGGAATGATTATGTTACATTCCTTAAAAGTGTGGAAGCTGTTGGTTCATATGCTGAGAACCAAAAAATTAGTGCAGTGAGGAAGGTAACGAACTATGTGTTCTTATTGGATTATATATTAATATATTTTATTGATTTGCTTCATACATTGGTGATGTTAATTGTAGGTGTATCAACGAGGTGTAGTTAACCCTATGATAAATATGGAACAATTATGGAAAGATTATATGGCTTTTGAACAAAATATTAATCCAATAATTGCGGATAAAATGGCTATTGAACGTTCTAGAGATTATATGAACGCAAGACGAGTTGCCAAAGAATTAGAAGCTGTAACAAGAGGATTGAACCGAAGTGCTCCTAGTGTACCTCCAACCGGTCATCCAGAAGAAGTTAAACAGGTAATTATTGAACTACTTTGTAAATATCAATTATTATAAATTGTAGATATTATGGTATAAATGTTTAAACATAACAAAATGATATTATTGTTTTAGGTTGAATTGTGGAAGAAATATATTGCATGGGAACGTAGTAACCCTTTAAGAACTGAAGATACTTCTTTAGTTGCTCGCAGAGTAATGTTTGCTATAGAACAGTGTTTATTATGTTTGGGTCATCATCCTGCAGTGTGGCATCAAGCTGCACATTTTTTAGAACTTAGCTCAAAAATATTGACAGAAAAAGGAGATGTAAATGCCGCAAAAAATTTAAGCGATGAAGCAGCAACAATGTTTGAAAGAGCAACAAGTACATTGTTGTCCAAAAATATGTTATTATACTTTGCGCATGCCGATTTTGAAGAAGGAAGAGTAAAATATGAAAAAGTTCATCAAATATATCAAAAGTTCCTTGATATACCTGACATTGACCCTACACTAGTTAGTATCTATTGTTTGTTAATACTAAATATTTTATTCAATGATTTGAGTATTATTAAATTGAATGCCATTTCGTAGGCGTATGTACAATACATGAAATTCGCAAGACGCGCTGAAGGTATAAAATCGGCTAGAACGGTTTTTAAAAGAGCTCGCGAAGACCCAAGATGTAAACATCATGTATATGTTGCTGCTGCATTAATGGAATATTATTGCACGAAGGATAAAAATATTGCTTTTCGGATATTCGAATTAGGTTTAAAGAAATTTGGGGACAATCCTGACTATATACTTTGTTATATTGACTACTTGTCACATTTGAATGGTGAGCTAACTTTTTAAGAAATAAATTTACATATATTTTACATATCTCAATTCTAATTGCGTTTAATATTTCAGAGGACAATAATACAAGAGTTTTATTCGAGAGAGTTTTATCATCTGGTAGTTTAGAACCTGAAAAATCAGTGTAAGTAATAAATCTGTTTGCTTACAATATTAATGAATTATTTTTATAACTAAGGTTACTCTTAATATTTATCTTGTATTTAATATTATTTTCAGCGATATATGGAACCGATTTTTAGAATTTGAATCTAATATTGGAGATCTAGCAAGTATTGTAAAAGTTGAAAAACGACGTAGTGCTGTATTAGAAAAGGTATTATTGATCTGCATAACCTTTATTTGATATCTGTTTGTAATTTATACAATTTTTAATTTTTTTTTTCTTTTGTAGATCAAAGAATTCGAAGGTAAGGAAACAGCACAATTAGTAGATAGATATAAATTCTTGGATCTATATCCATGTACTCCTATGGAGTTACGGTCCATTGGATATATGGAAGTATCCAGCGTTGGAAGAAGTACAGTTGGCGCATTACCACGAATACCAGATCCAGAGGAAGCTATAGCATCATTGCCAAGACCTGATATATCACAAATGATACCTTATAAACCAAAAGTAAATCCATTACCTGGAGAGCATCCAGTACCAGGTAAATTCCTTTATTAAAACATACTATATCTAAATCTAGTTGTTTATAATGCATGATAAAAAATTTTTATAGGTGGATCTTTTCCATTGCCACCAGCTGCAGCACAACTTTGTACCATGCTTCCTCCACCGGGATGCTTCAGAGGACCATTTGTAGCTGTTGATTTACTCATGGATGTTTTCAATCGAATTCAGTTACCTGACCATGGTAAGGTTACAAATACTATCAAATGAGTCATTTTCATTTTTAATTAACTCATCAAAATATAACAACAATGTATGGAATTTCTGTTCTAAAAGAAGGTTTTTTTTTACATAGCCCCATTGCCGATAGCGGATAACGGATGTGATACAAAATTGTTTGACCTAGCGAAATCCGTACATTGGATAGTCGACGAAAGTAACGATGGGGTTAGTATTGGATCTAAACGTAGAAGAACGCGCTTAGGTGATGACAGCGAAGAAGAAGACTTACCACCGCCACCCGCAAATGACATATATCGCCAAAGACAACAAAAACGAGTCAAGTAAATAAAAGAAAATTACATATTCACCAGAGTTACGTATCATCTCCACGTATTTTGGAGAAATATGATACATGTTATCATATATTTTTACATTTTCTGTTTGTTCTAAAAGAAGTTTCCTAAAAGAACGAACCTATTATTACTGAAAAGCGTACGTTACGTATATAACAGCTACTAAATTTCTTATGTGACACTGTGCACAATACTTTGAGTACTATGTACTCAGAAATCCTATATTTACATTGTTGATTTCATCTTTGTTCAAATGTGTTCATTTACATATAAAGTGTCTAATATGTATATCAGATATAAGAGGATAAAATTGGGAACGTCCAGTAGATTGAAATTGATTGTGTTGTTAGTTACATCATTGTAAACTACAGATTTAGCATAGGTATAAGATTGAGATATAATTTTTACACCAGTGTCTATGACAATTTATATCATACATGAGTAAAACATTTCTCAGATTATAAAAAATGGCTGCACAACCATTTTAGAATGAAAATAATAGGCGTAACACTTATGATTTTATTGGAGTAAATCGTTTCATTGTATTTCGAACTACAATAAAACTCTATTTATTTGAACTCGTCGAGACAAATAGTTTGTATAATAGTATTTCGCTAATTATGCCCAGTACCTAATAAATGAATTCAGCAGGCGAAGGATCAGTTAGTTGGGCATTAACTTTTCAGTCAGATAAATGGATTTTTACTGTATATAGAAATATTGCGTTATTTAGAATCGTTATAAAAATTGATAGATAAAGAATATGAATCTTCTTAGTTATAAGTTTGTTCTCATCGTACAGTATCGAATCAAATGTATTCGAAAAAATAGTTTCCTCATTTCGTTTCTTATTTCAATATTTGTATTCGTTTTTATAAATTTTGTATACTTTTCTAATGATTAACTATTAATGTATTATCTATTATTTTCTTTCTTAACATTTGTTGAAATAGAATATCTGCGGAAAACTATTTATCCGAATACGCTTGTCCCGCTCTGTATTGTTAAGACGATCTGTATAATTTAATGTACAGGACCAATAAATTGTCGAAATTCCACTGCAGTTTTTTTATTCAAGAATATTTCTATCTTTTCTTCAGAGAAAATTGACGTGTGTGACATTTATATGTTAGTGAAATGGTACATGTCGTCAGAGCTTTAGTCAGCAGGTATAACTACTCAATGAAGGCGCAATTAAACTTTGATCACTGTAACTAGTTCGAGTGGCTGTTAATGGCCCTCTCGGGAAATTGTAAGTTGAGCTATATGCTACGAAAATAGTTGTTCTCTGAGATTGGAATCATTTTGAAATTTGCACATACAGTTGCAACTTTAGTTAGATTTAGTTAAGTGCTATTTATATTGATACATGGTATAATTTAAATGACTGAAACTAAGAAATACTAAAAAAAGTTATCTAATTGTAATACAACATAGTACCTTTGGTTAATCAAATGTTGTAACGCTTCTCCCCAATCTGTCGCTGTGCTTATACCAACTGTGTCTAGTAGAAGCTGCGGAATCTGGAGGAATCTCTATTACACAGGCATAAATCCCAGTACGTTTAATGCGTAATTGTGGCATAGTTCCACGTCTATCTATCTTAAGCGAAGATACCTAGCATTTGTACACTTCTCAAATTAGTTAAACAAGCGACATTCCTTCCAAATAATCGAGTTACGTCTTGCACAAAGATACTGATATTGCCAAACATATTTTGCATACTCTCCATACTACAGCGACCATTAACTCCTTTCGGCAAACCCAGAATATACGTTGAGATAGCAATGAAACCGATATTAACTAATGATAGAATGAACTTTTCTTAGGAAGAAACAACTAATTCATTTTACATAAAAAGTGTAAGATATATTAATTTCTATTTTCTTCTGCTACGATACTTAGATTGAATCCCTTTGAGAGTCCTCTAATGTCGTAGCAATTCCGTAAAACAAAGAAATTCTACTGGCAGAGATTCTAACAGCCACCTGAACCTACGGATCCAGGTGTTTCCGTACCGATTCAATAACCCGCGTCGCGCCATTTAAATGTCTAATGTGTCGTCATTTCGTATTCTAAAACGTCTTTCTTGTTTCCGCAGAAAGGAATTTCAATTCGCAAAAAGCCAATTTGTTTCACAATTTGCGACTTTCATACGTTCGTACTTTGCTACAATGTTTTAATTATAGCGTTATAAATTTAAAGAAAAACGTATATTAAAAAGTATTTACATTTTTATATTCATTTCCTTTCCATGAAATAAATGAAGAAAAAAAAAGAAAGAATAAATCAAAAATTGCCACACATTGGAACAAGTTGTTCAATGCGAAATTTTGCCACCTATGATCTTTATTATCGGTGGAATCCGCGAATGAAGAATAAATTATGAAGATATTATTTGAATTATTTGAACGCAATTTTCCGCATCACGTGTTGTTAAAACGTGCTACTATATTTGCTTTCATACGCTACACCCTATTATGCTAACGGTTTCTTAACGAGCCACATGCGTGGCACAAAGTACAATAGTTCAGCGCAGCTTGCCTCGTTTCTACATTGATTAATCGTACTCGCCATCAAGTTCATAGTTGTATGTACCTTGCGATTATGTAGTAGAAATTGGAACTATGAAGGGAGATGAAACAATGTAAAGTATCTGTATAATCTACTACGTAACATGCAAACAGAAACATTTCCGAAACACTATGAGACCTATCAGAATTTATCCAAAACTTGGCAGATTGAAACGATGTTATACGCTAGACCAATGTACATACATAGACAGGGTATGAAAAAAAGTAGGAGAAAAGCTTTAGGCGCATATAACACTCATCAAAGCAAGCAAAACATCTTAATAAACATGGATCCAAAAGCCATTAATTTCCGAGCTATAAGACGTTTTTGTCGGTAAGACCTTTACAATATATGTTCAATATGTATCCCGTTCATTTCAACACACACTTCGACACGTTTTCTCATAGAAGCACGCACACGTCGATCCCCGGCATTTGTCTTGTGTCATGGCAGTGTTTTTCGATTCGTTGTATCAACTATCTAATCTAACAAAGCAACTAGTTTACTATACAATGTACCTTTTTACGCTAAACATCTCATAACTCCGAAACTAGCGGCTTTTGGATCCACGTTTCCCAAGACTTATTTTTTATTTATTTCGATAAATGCTACACGTCCCCAAAGCTTTTCTCCAACATTTTTCTACACTCTGTATATCTAAACGCGTAGAAAATGTAGAAAACTCAGGTGTTTCGCTATCTATCAATTAAAAAATGAATATCGTATCAGTTTCAATATTCCATTACTTGACGCGGAAGGGAGAACTGCTAAGAAGAAATGAATTCACATCGAGATTTATCGAGAGATACCTGCAGTTAGGTAATTAAATTACAGAAGCAGAGAAATTAATTGAGTATTGCGTAAATAGAGAACAGCTACAACAGTCTTTGAAATAGCATTTAATTACAAAGGGTCTTTGCAACCTTTGATTTAGCTAGCAAACATACAAATGTCATGTGCAGTTGCATATACCGAACTGAGTCTGGTTGGTTTGGATAACAATAGCATTCGCATTTGTAAAAGTTAAGACACGAATAAAATTAGTTGTAAAAATATTTCCGTTATAGTCTTCATCTTCCAATTCGTAATTTGCAATCTCCAATTTTTACCTGCCAATTTCTAACTTGCAACATTTAATTATCAAAGCTCAACGATCTGATCTTCATACCTATAATTCTTGCACCCTCTTCACTCTGCAACAATCTCAAACTCTCAGGCTTATTCAATCATCTACGATATCTGTACAAATCGATCCGAAACGATTAAACTTTCTTTTTCTTTGTTTTTGCCAGGAAGGAAAAGTGCAGATTACGCATACCCGGCAGTGACCGTACCTCCTGGTTATACTGGACTTTGTTACTTATGGTGTTGACGGTAATACTCGCTAAAAATCCCATCTCCTTCTTGCATGTGGTGGATACATGTAAACCTCTGACGCGACTAAAAGAAACGTTCAAACTTGCTACACAAATAATTTCTTATTATTAAAGCCTTACGAAAATTCCTCCATTTTCCTGTCCTCTAAATTCTTAAGTATATAGCTATATTTTTCAAAGTTTCGTGCAACTACTCAAGTAACCAGTAGATTCTCATTGTTCTTAAGGCGTACATTCCTGTTCAGATCGGTTCTAGTTGCTCGCGGCGAAACTATCGAAACATAGATTCTAACAGACTTGGCGCGAAGGGAGGGCGGGAGAGGCGGTTAACGAAGATTTTACAAACTAGCTTCACCATTAATTTCTACAACGAGAAAATTTAGGGAGGCGTTCTCTGGTAACCGCCTGGGACGCAACTTGGAGAGCTCTTTGAAACTTTGGTTCTATCTCGGAGGAAGACAAATGACAAGAGCCGAAAGGAGCTCCAGAAACTGGTAGTTGGCCTTTCATAGAATGCAAACGCATAATTCTCCCACTTCTGAGAACGGCGAGAACGAACTATCCTGAGATAGCGTGTAAGAGTAATTTCTTCGGCAAATCGATGAAAAAGTAGAAAGAGTCGCTTTCGGTCATGAGGAGAGCGGGTTATCTTGCTTTACCTCGTAGGCGAATAAATCAATAATCTTCTCCTTATGCGAATAATTTTTACATACACCGTGGAAAAAGACAAAGTGAAGATGCTTGGAAGAAAAGAATGTTCACTGAGATCGTTGAAATTAGACCAACGTTTCTAACGTTGTACAATGTCGTTGTACGATTGTAATGTCGTGTAAGATTAAATAAAAAAACACTTAATCTGAAAATTACAATTAATTTGGAAAAAAATGTGAAAAGCAAGAATTTAAAAAGGAATTTCTTCGGGATAGTACGTTACATCAAAAAGCATCAGTTTAATAATAATTCAAGCTTGCTGCTTTAAAAACGTTTCATATATTGAGACAATAAGCGAGTCGACTGAAAAGAGTAAATGAGTTCGATTACGATTCTAACTGAACGACATGTGAAATCATTCTATGGAAGAAAATATATCGAGTTTGACTCGTTTATGCAAGCTGTACCGACGCGTCACACATGGATTGATAGATACGTTCGAATGGCACGAAAAGCGATAATAAACCTCCCCCGCGACTATATTAGAAGCTTTATCGGAGATCTGATTCAATAGCACTCGTCATTCGGGACCGACATCGTTATCTTCACAATAGATATCTCAACTATTCCCGTTTCTCGCGATAATGGTGTTTTCTAAGACGAACGGATTGCGGCTTCGATCTCCCTCCAACCAACCCTTTTAACGATGCCTTCGTTTACTTTAAGGGGAAATGCTTAAACAAGGATACGCCACGGTATATTCAATCACGAGCGACGTTTCTTCTTTCTTGTCTTACCAATTATCGATGCGCTATTTCAACCGCCTGCTTGTGATATGCGTTATTATCGCAATAAACTTTCATCGTGGCTACGATACATTATCCTTCGCGAGAAATGTTCTCAACGTTGAAATAATTTCCAGAAGAGAGAACGGATAACGTATTAATAAGGGAGAAGGAAGTGGTCAGCGGTGCTAACGTTTCCCGATTCACCAGGATGAGTAATAAAGGTAGATTACGACGTTAATTCGAGCAATTGGAATCGGCTTATCGGCCCAAGTGGATAACATTGTTTTAAACGCTTAACCGATTTTGTGCGTTCGTATGTCGTTATTCATAGATAATTTTCATTCTATCGTGTGTAACTATATCTTGTGGATTAAGAATAATTAGATGGCATTGTGGATTAAAATAAAACAAAGAACGAGTGATTCCTCTTTTTATCGCGTTATCTGGAATTTTCTTCTCTCGAATTTCACCGTTAACTCTGTGGGTTTCGAATGATCGCTAAATACACTCGTGAAATTTGGTCAATGTTCGTGTAAATTTAATCCCGTTATTTTAGTTCTTAGTACATTACCAACGCGTTCCTCTTTCAACCTAAATGGGCATTCGTTGAAGTAAATGGAAACAATATAGCCTAATAAAAATGTTTATTTTTGCATGATCATATCGCCGGACGGAATATCTTTTTTCCTTTTTATATTTTTTCTTTTCTGCGACTAATGACTATCTTTTATTTCGAACGTGTCTCACATCAAATGACCATTGTCAAGACTACATTTATGCTTCTATTCTCTATTTAAGATACACACTGATGAAACATTCACATATCTACATATTTCTATCTTTGTAATATACGACACAATTTTCGGAGTTTTTCCCTTGTCACATGGAACCATTGCATCTTTGAAACGCTCGGTACGCGAACGAATATGGGTCGAGACTTTCGGGACTCTTTAGGAAGTACAAAGGCGCAAAGATAAATTACGCTTGAACTAATGATCGTTTTGAAAAGGTAATTTAAGTCCGAGGACGAACGACGACAGTTTTAACCGATGAACCGACGTCCTAGATTTCATGGACTTTTTTTCATTTGAAAATTATCCGTGGCATTTATAGCGCGGTATATACATTTACGTTGGTGTGCGTTTTGCATTAATTCGCATTTTGCATAGGTTTGCTTATTGCAACGGAAAAAGATCTCGACCTGCTTACATTTAACATGAACATCGAGTAATCAAGAATGTTATCAACAGATTTAGTATTGAATTTTGTAAAACACCTTACGTTCGTGTCACATACTTGCCATATTTTTAAGCTACAAACATTAAGTTTCATTAACACATAATTGAACAAAGGGACAATCGTAGGAACGATAACGATCGGAGGAGCTATTGCCGGCTAAAGGGAAAATTTCGCTCTCTTTTACGCATTCTATGGCCAAGTGTTTACAGGCAGCGCGTTACTGGCACCAGGAACTCTTGCATTTTCCCAATTGGCCGCGTTCATGAGCAGCAGTCGAGAACTCGCGCCACGTTACGAAGAACTTCGTACAATTTTTTCGGGCTATTTCATTCCCCTGTCGTGCCATTCGAAACTTTTATCGTCATCGATCGTTCGAAATTTGTAGTGGCCGTCAATGAGTCCGTCCTAAAGTAAACGTCTGGTATCGATTAGAAACACCAAGGGATACACGCCCACGAGGGTACCCCATAAAAACCATGGTGAGAAGGAAAACCCCAGGATGAAGAGCTGGTATATAAGAAGGCAAAGCTTCTTCAGGTAGTTTTAAAAACAGTCTTCATCAGAGAGTTATACTCTTCGTGCTACTCCAAATCTCGACAGACGCGCAAATGTAACACGATCGTATTAGGTTGTCCGAAAAGTGTCTTTCTTTTACAACGATGCATCTTTATACAAACCTGAAACCTAATCCGTCGAACGTTGTGATCTTTATTTTCATAGAACAAAATGAGTCATACGTAATTCGATAAAATAATATAAAACGGAAAATGTTTTGCATCTATTATTTGACATTTGAAATATCGAACATAGCTCATAAAACTACCTTTATCGTATCGTTTCCTCTTTGAAAATCTTGTACAAAAGAATGATAAGCATTCGGTATTTTGAAAAGCACAAATTCATGTTTATACGATTTTGTATACGTATGTTTCCTCATTAAAGAATTTCAAAATGTGGCGACACATCGGTGAATCAAACTATCCTCCGTGATAGAGTGAATCACGAAGAGTTACGTGAAGTCACACACCACGCTACAATACTGTTAATTAGGGAGACGTTATTTAATTGTAATTACACCGATGCTCGTGCCGTTAATATTAATTACCCGGAGTGTCCAGTGCGCGCATTCCGTTGTATTAATGACGCGGTCCTGCCATGACTGATGACAGGCGCGTGGCCTACATATCCATTTGTCGTGGCCCGGCAATATTTACGTGCCAGATTCACGCCGTACGAGTCGTCCTGACAGACAATGTCACTGATATTAGGGTCGGCAACGTATCGTATATCTACGCATTTGTCCAAGAAATTGACAGACGCGAGCCACAAGGGAAGGTGTAACACGAGAATGTTCCATAATCATACGGTGATAATCACAAAACGCATCGTAATCAAGAAACTGAATTGATAATTACGGAAGTGCAGTGAATGGGTGAGAGATGGGATAATATAATACTTTTCAACGAAACAAATTAACGTTGTTGAAATTAGCTCGTTGGAATCGGAAAAATGATAATACGGACTGGTTCGATTAAATTGGTATAATTTGCAACAAAATACGGCATGTAGAAGGTAGAAGGCATCGTAGAGAGAAACGTTGAGTCAATTCACTTCTGAAGTTGGAAGTATGTATTCAAATTTGAATCGTTCTATTCAATTGCGTTACGTGCGGTTGCTCTTTGCATAAACCAGAATTTATTCCTCGATCAAGACGACCAATAGCAGTATAAATATAATTAGTCAAACCGCAATAATCGTAAGGGACTGTCATAAATTAAGTATTTATTTTACTATCAATGTTCTTCATTGTTATAAAAGATCTTCAAGTCGAGAGTCGTTCATTATGGTTATTGTTCAATCAGGTAAAAAATGGGAAGCTTGGGTTTTTCCCATGTTCAACGATCATTTCCACCCGCAAACGACCGTTGGTGGGGCGACCAGCAACCATCGATAGCTTTCCTCTGCGACAGCATCGTCACCGAACTTCACTGGTTTTTCATCCTTGAATCAGTCAACATCTCTTGTCAATGTCTCGACTAGTTTTTCGTTCATTGATCAGTCATCAGTTTTAACTTACTATTTACACGTCTCTGAGGGTACGTCTACACGCACCACGCGTAACTATTTATGTGTACAAAGTTGTTGGAATGAAGTACGTATATTATAACTTGTTACTTTACCAGTGTTATAATCAGTCAACCACCTCTATTATCATAGTCAAAATAGGGAACCGACCAATTCGTGGCGTCGATTATCTAATCGTAACGAGAATGTACGACTCTCGTTGGCGCGATCTATCGCGAACGCGTCTCTCCGCGAACGGTCGAACAAATTGCACGAGACACGATCCAGGACGGAATGACGTTAAACTAAACTTGACGAGTAACGATGAACGAAGTTGAGCGCGGCGAACTTCCTTTTTTCTCTATCGACGGTCGTTCACCGAGTCTCGTCATTTCTGAAACGGAACGAAAGCGATTGCGCTTAATGGCATAAAGCAAACGTTATCACGTACGCGGTAAAGCGACCGCGGATCGTGCTATGCAACGATTAAACGATAAACATAATTCAACGGGAGAAGCGTATACAAAGCGTGCATTTATACGATTTGCCGGCCTGGAACGTATCCCGGCTAAGTTCGTCACGTAACGTTTGTTCGTACACGCATAGGGACGTTCGATACTTTCCCTGACTATTATAAATTTTCGAGCGCAAAGTAAAGTAAACTCGAGATGAACGCAATGTAGAACAGATGCATCCTATTACGTCATTGGCGTTATACGCGCGGTCGACTAGGGCTTCGTACTACGAGAGTTATAAATTTCAAACGGCCTTTGATGAAAGCATTTCATACGCATTCGCGAAAAAAACGCGGCCAATTCGTACGCCTAACCCGTCGAATCGCGGCTTTTGTGCCGTTTAATCCGTCATAGCGAACGACCCACGCACGTTGACAACAGAAAAAAAGAAAAAAAAGAACGGGGAAAAAAAAGGAAAAAATAACGCAAACGAGCGGCGCTCTGACCATCGTCTATTTTTATACGATTTTGACTCGAACGTTCATTGAAATCCGAATCGTCGGCGCAATTGCAGCTGATGCATCTACTTGACCAACGGGCCAGTCGCTCGACGTCGAGTATCATCGATCACCCTAATGCGCACGGCACATGCACGTATCTACACCGGCGTGTCTATGTTTACAAGACCGGGTATCGGCTCTTCCAACTGAAACAACATCCACAATGCTCCTGTTCGATGCCAGTTTTCACCAAGATATTGGTTGCATCACGGAACGCACTTCCGGTAATTCGGATTTCTGATCAGAGTTCTGCCATATGGTATGCGTTGCGCGTTCGTCACACCATCGTAGCACGATCGATCACGCATTCAGTTCTCTTAGGATCTTCGTTCCAATTTTCATCAGGTTCTTATCTTCTGTGTTCCGTTGCCGTATACATTGAAAATTATGATTTACGAGTTTCGATCGCACAGATTCTTAATCAAATAGAAATTACGAAAATGATGAAAATCTTTAGATCGTTGAACTGTAAGCGATCCGATATGCTGGGTATTCAACATCAGCGACATTTTTCACAAATTGTTTTCCAGAACGAAAGAATTTCCTGTAAACGTTGGATCGCGTAAGTTCCTGGCGGAGTTTAGAAGCAGGTAGCGCGTGAAATTCGGGGCCAGCATCCGGGTTCGTACTTCAATTTCTGCAAGTGTTACATACTTTGGCAACCCCGAAGCGGTGGCAATCCCTCAATTCGACAAGTAATAGAATTGATCTAGCCAATTGCGAAGTGCTGCGACTATCTTTGACACGAAGAATCTAAATCACGAAAACCCGAGAGTCGAAAGCAAACTTCGTCGACAATTTTCTTCTGACCGTGCAGAGATCTTTGTGGAAATTCTACGGGGGCAAAACTATCTCGCCGTTTTCCACTCACCATCGAAATCGCGAAACGTTTGTCGAATACAAATAACCATATATTTCGTTTACTTTACGATTATCCGGTTTCCCGGCGGCTCGAGGATTTGTCGATTCCTTTGACACACGTACGGTGTTCGATTGAACGGCCTTCCGACCGAACAGGAGCGAGCAGTGTACACACGACAGATGCACCGATGTAATCTTCGTGATAGAAGCGCGTTATTCTTTCTAGAAAAAATGCTCAACGGTTGGCTTTAGTCGAGCTAAACGCGATTTTCTTCATGCACCGTTTCGCCTCTTTTACATTTTTACTTGTACAAGAATGAAAAGAAAAAGAGAGAAAAATGGGAAGGAATTTCGGCTGGATAAAATTTCATTACTTTTAAATCTGTTGAATTTTGCATGCGCTGGAGCGCGTGGTTGAATTATAAAGATTATACGTTGCAGAAATTAAATGCAGTTTTCGAGTTTCCAATGCGAACGGAGTTCTTGCGTTAAAAGTGACAGGGAATTTTTTCGTTTAACGTTGCTATTTTGCGTAACAAATTTATTTATATTTTCGTACCGAATCAACTTTCTTTATTCCGCGATACTTTAAGAAAAGATTCTCTCAAAACTTGAATATTTCTATCGATGCGTGTAGCGAACGTTGGTGTATCTTCGATATTGTTTTCATACTCCAATGCATGCCTCTTCATACGGGCAAATCTTTTTTCGAGTTCATAGGTCTACGACACGAATATCGTGAACGCCACGTAAGAAACGAGCAACGCGCAGTAGTATTATCCGAGACATGTCAGACACAGATTACGAATGTATCTCCTTACGAACGTAGTTGATAAATTAAAGAATTAAAGAAATTTTACAATCTACACTCGTAATAAACTCGATTCCTTACTTCAGCAAGTATTTTGCTGTTCGAATAAAATCTTTTTCGAGTTTATAGTTCTGTAGCACGAACAATACAGACCGTATTAGCACCAGCATCTATGTAGTTGTAACGAAAGACATGCGTCGGACATAAGATACCTGTTATAATATACATCGCATACAACGGATCTGTATCGCAAAACCGAATCGGATTAGAAATTGTATTTAAAATATTTTTTATAAATAACAGACATATTACGTAGAAAAATAAGGAGATATTTTTTTTAATATGATATTATTTGAGATACGACAAATCATTTCGGAGAGGGGATGTATCCTGGCACAAGTCCAGTTTCTATACTACGCATGATCTATAACTATTCTCATCAGGCTCATAAATAGTCTACTCAAACGCTTGATATATGTATACGCGCGCTGAATAAATTGCAAGCCATGAAATATTTAGGAAATTAACGATAACATTTCGACTGGTTAGATAACTTTATCCAAGAGTAATATTATCGCTAGGGAATGATGTTTGGTGCCTTAAAGCAAGATCTTTCCATCTCACTTTCTGTCTTCTTGCGAATCTTCCTAACAATTCGCGCAAAGTTTGCAAGACTTTCCAAGAGCACGCAGATTGCGAAGTTGCAGGTTAGTTAACTTCTCACGGTGTATCTTCCAGCCTTTTCATGTTTAGTCTTTCTTCTGACCATTTTCGACAATGAAAGATTACACGTTCGGAGTCATCGAGGACCGATAGTGTCAGCAAACAGATGGCAAACCTAACCGCAGTTTCGTTGATGCTACAGCGATAAGTGTTGAAAACTGCATATTCCGTTAACAACTGGGTGGAATAATAATAATAGTCAAATTGTACTCAACCAATCGTTTAACTAGCGAATAATTCTTTTTGTCGAATTGTACGAGTGCCATGTTACGCCCCATACAGTTCGTAATTGCTACCCGCTGAAACACAGAAAACGCGATTTATCATCTTCGGTTAACGACAAACAAGTACTCTACATTCCCGATTTAAAAAAAAGCTTTGTTATTAACAAACACACGGCAGAAGCATCGTCATTTAGGAAACAAACATCGGCACAATTATTTCGTTAGAGTTGAACCGATGTTGCTCCGGTTGAACGGATATTTTCAGGGTTCATAGACTTCCAGCACGTGAGATTTCCGGTGTAGTGCGCCGTTTTTCCCAGGAGGAATCGGCGAATGCGCAGTGGAAGTATTCCAGGCTCGTCAGACACGGGCCATTTGTTACACACGTAAGGGCGGTGGGTTAAAAAATTAAGAAGAAGGTTTCGCCGTACACAGTCGTTACAGTCGACGAAATTGATAACACACGGAAACCCGCGGATGATAGATAGTTTCGTACGATGTCCGACGGCAAAGATGAGGAAAGGGGAGGAGACGTAGAACGAAGACAGGAAGAATGGTATATATTTGGGAGAAAAGAGAAGCCAAACGAAAGAGAAAGAGACACAGTGCTTGAGTTTGCAGCGTGGTACTATTAATCAACCGGTGTTTCGTCGTTTTCCCACGGAGAAGATGCCCCGTTGTTGCAACCACCACTAGATTCTCCTTCCAAACGTCGCTGCGATTCGCAAGGATACTCACGAGAGAATTAAAGCAGCTTGTCCCAGCGAATCGGAAGAATCTTTAATTAATTCCGACAGGCAGTTTTCAACCGTATCCTCGTCACTGCGTAATATATCCCATGAATTACCAGAAAATTATTCGTTTCAGCGGTGCATTCCGGTTTACGTCGCAACGAGACCGAATGAAAGCGAAACAATTGATGAATGAAGCGAGCTTTTTCTTTTGTTGGCTTGGTAACGCTCGTTAAATATGGATTTTCATAGCTCCTACACGAAGGTATTTAGTCCATTTTCCGGCCGTTTCTTCCGCGATCCAAAAAAGATCGTTCGCGTTGATTATGCGCATAATATTTTTCCGAAAGGGCGAATTTTACATCCGCGAGTTGTTGATAACGTTCCTGTCCTCTCGAGCGTGATGATTGCTCTCACTGGATTTGTTGTGTTTCCTGTTCTTTTTTTTTTATTTTCATTGTTAGTTGTCGTCGCGAAACAAAAGGTTTAAAAACCATGAAAAAAAAGCCGTAGGCCCGTGTTCCACGTGAAATGCCGCGAGTTTTATTGCGTCGAACTTCTGGATCGGCGGGACCGTTAAATTTATCGTATCGAGGAAATAACGAATAACGCATTTTCGATTCACAATCAGAATAGTCGTTTCCGCTTATCTATCCAAAAATTCATTAATATACATCCCGGACTGTTTTCCTCTTGCAGAGGGAGAGGTAACGAGACTTAAACTCGACACCTTCTCGTTCTAACGATTAAGTTTTTGGTGAAAAGACAAATTCAATCGACTATCAAACTGGTTAACGATCAAACGTTCTCTTAAACTTTGCACGTATAAAAGTCGTCAAAGGAGAAGAATAGTGAGAACGTTTTCCTTTCCGATCGGTGAGAGATGGGACATCAGACCAATAAAAACAGTGAACCCATCAAGACTCCCGGAAAGCTGTTTCAAAGAGAGACATGGACGATAGAATTCTACGATAAATATCGTTCGAGCGAGAAAAATTTCCATGACCGTCAACGGCCATAAATACGAAATTATTGCGAGAGACGAAACAACGGATGGAACAATCGTAGAAATAGTGGAAACAATCCGACAATTGCGGAAAGGTGTAGACGGGCTTCTGGAAACAAAAACAGTGATATTTAAACACGCAACGCGGTGGTAAAAGCGCGCAAGCGGCCGGCACTACTCGGACCGGACACTTTGCTTTTATCATTTCAACGGAGTTTTCTGTTTCTACACAACGTGCGTGGGTCCTTTCATAAACTCGCGTATATTAAGTGAAAGAGAAAGAGAGCCAACGCGCAACCGGTACAGTGAAAAAGTATGAAAGTGGGGACACGCGGGCTTGCAACGGTGGGCAAAGGATGAATTTTCTGGCGTGTTTAAAGCTCAAAGAACTCTCACCCTCATAGTCTGACCAAAATGTTTTAATTACTCATAGCACAAAAGCAGGACCAAGGGGGCAGCGGGTGGTGGTGGCGATGGCGGTAGTGGTGGGGACGATGAAAAGCGACAAAGGGCCCCGGTCTACCGCGGTGCGGTTGCAGGAATAAAGAATTAAATTGGAAAAGGAATAGAAGGGGTGAAACGAAGGAGGACGTTACAAGACAATGACGTACACACGGCCTTCCATTTCGTTTAACCGGCTGCGAGCGTCTACATATTTCTTCGCTACGTAACACAGATTCCTGCATATTATGGAAATTTCCTGGCTAGACCAGCCAAGGGAATCGTCCGATTTACCGTTATCCGCGTCTCCTCTTTTTTGTTTCGCAACAACCTCGATACAGGTATTGCGGTATTTGCAAACGGCGTTAAGGTTCCGCAAAGAAATCCTTCCGTTCTGCTTAGTCCGCCCCTTAATGAAAACGCTTCAGATTTCCTTGCCGCTTTTCTCTCCTCCCTTTCCCTTTCTTTCTTTTTTGAGCGCGCAGATTTTGTTTTTCCCAGAAAGAAGTGAAAAGAAGAAGAAGAAGGAAGAGGAGGAGGGTATAATTGTGCGAACCGCGGTTATTATCGGTGTGAATGCTAACGCAAGTTTCGCCCGTGCGGAAGAAAAAGCTTCGTTAAGGTTGTAAGTTTCGAATTCTACCAGCGTAATAAGAAAGTCGCCACGCGTCCAACAGCCACACAGTGGTGACGTACATATCCGTTTTTGTATTTCCATTCAATAACAACCGCGCGAAAAGCGGCCATACGCGCCGCACATTCTACATACTACGTTTTTTTCAGATACCTTATCCCTTTAATATAATAGCTGCGCCGAGGTTTTCGCTCAAAAAGCGAGGCACGCGAACGCTATACGCGAAAACACCGTTGTGAAAGGCCGGAAGAAACGAGGGGAATGTTGTAGAACGGCTAATCTTTTTTCAAGCAGGAATCACGCGTTTTTGACATAAAGACCGTGCACACGTAGCCTGGAATACTTTCTTTCTCTTCGACGCTGTATGTCGGTTCGCGCATTTTCATTCCCCTGTCTTTAGCCATCACGCAAACTTCCTTCGAGGGTCTTTAATTCCCTTCCTTATTTCTTCGGCAATAAACACGCGCGAGGTCTCGTTCGCGCTCGTAAATCGGCAAAGCTCGACGAAACTGAGACTTACCTAACTACCGTGCCGGATACCTGACACTGTGCAACGTGACAGCACGTAAACACGCGAAATACCGCCGAACGAGAAAGGATTTACTTGGATTTCCCGTAACATTTGTAATCACGGTGATACACGAATGTCAGGTAGTGCGAAGTAAATGACACTTTGACGATACAGGCGATAATAGTTCGATAATTTCCCTAAAATTTGAAGCGTTTACTCGTTTCGCTTCGATCGATCTACTCAAACGGTTCGTTTCTACGATAATAATCGAACAGCGGTCGAAACTTTTAAAACCTCGTATCCCAGGTGCAAATGGGTGGAAGTCTTGCGATCCGCGATGGTTGTCACGTCCGTAGGACAACTTGCGCAGTACTTTCGGTTTCATTGTGGGGAAGAAGCGGAAGGTACGAACTAGGCTCTTTCGATCCGGAGGAATAGCGTTTCACACGGTGTAAAGTTTATAATTTGAAGGAGCGTCGCGTTCAAGTGACTTAAACCAAGGAGAACTTGGAGCGGGAAACACGACGTTCGGTGCTGCGGTTTCGAGTAACTTCTGACTGCATCCCCGATCGATACGAATCGTTGGTTAACGTCAAATTTTCCTTCCGTTTTGGCTTCACGACCATTTGTGGTTCGAGCGAGTGATCCAGTTAGTTGCCGGAGTCGAGGAATCTTCACCAAGTTTAGGGTAATGTTTTCTTGAGTTTCCCTTCAATGACCGGACCGAGATATCGATTGTTCTAGCTGAAACTTCACGGACGACGTTTAACATTTTATTTGAACGTAACATGGTTTAGATTGTCGCCAGTTTACGTTCCCCCGCTATCGACAACTTTAAGTACTAGTTTCGCGAACAGCCAACTTTTTCGATTGTTGTACGCGTTTGAGATAGGAATTGGTACAACGTATACCTATGTCGTCAACTTGGATATACGACAGCGATTTAATTTGCAGGAAATATCTTTTCTTCGAGTATATAAATAACAGTTATTGAGAATTAATTGTATTAGAGATAAAAAAGATCGAGTTCAAAGATTGATCCTGTATATTTTTTGTATACATGTATATATTCGATTATATTAATTATTTGACTTGCTCAGGATATAATGTTATCATAAGTTTACGATACGGACAGCGCACCTGCTATCTTTGAGAAGTTAGAATTTTTCCACATTGCACAGCATAAAGTTTACATCGCGGATCATTATCTCGGATTAGCTCGGTTTATCGGAGCAACTTAATTAGCATTTTAAGCGCTCGACCATTCCGCTCAATAGCAAACCACGTGTCGTAAATTTAGACACCGGTTGAGAACTCGACAACAGACCACAGGACGATGTCCATAACGGAACGTTACGCTACGCATCTTCGACCAGGTAGGCACATGACGCACAAATTGCAAGACACATTGCAGATTCCTGTCTGGCAGAAAACGAGGCACTTCAAAATCACAATCCTGTTAGTATACTTCAAAATAAACATTCAACAAAATCACGATCATACTCGAACTCTTTAATCAACCGTCCACCTCGAGCGTTAGTATCGTCCAAGTTTCGCGACTCCAACGAACAATTACAATTTAACTGATCGCCAGCTAACGGACAGGTGGCAACATTACGTATTTCTACAAAAAGATAAGCCTATTGTAATTTGAAGGATAAGGCCGTTCGATTCGTAGCGATGCTTTAATTAAAGAACCGTGCGTTTAACGAGTCACTGACGTCACCGTTAGCCTTGTTGATCCAGCATTCAATTAAGTTCGAAGCATCGGGCTCTGCTAACCCTTCGTTTCATCCAACCCTCGGCGATTCTTGCTCGGCGTCATTCTTCTTTCTCGGGGGCTGGAACGATATGGCAGAAGATAAAATGGAAACGTGCCCCCTTTCGCAATCGCCGTTTCCTGGAACAGGGCTCTATCGATGGCAAGGGATGAAGCGGCGAGCACATCGGAAATTTCTGTTATAGGATAGCGACAAGGTCTGATTCATTGACAATTTCTTGTGCCGAAACGTCGAAGGTTTCGAGGCAACTACAGCGAAAATCATTTCTATACAGATTTTTTTTCTCCAGTGTACGGCCTTGCCAAAAAGTATACGCGTTAGTTGGTAAAGGATCTTGCAAAATAAAAGAAATTACGTTGTTTTGACGATAGAGATCAAATCGACCAATTGTCGAAACTATCGAAATGTCAGCGTTTCGTTGAACCAAGCGAATTTATCAATCGATTAAATTACAAATCAATTCATTAGGCAGTTAATATAGTAGCGCGAGCTCATCAAATATCAATAAACGGGGTTGTTCCTACAAAGTCCAAATAAGATTAAACGTCCAAACAAACCGGTTCCTTTCGATTAACATTGGGGAATGGTGATTGAAGAACAATTGCGCGGCCCTAGCCCCCGTATTTACGTAATATCAATATCTTTCTTCTTCTTCTTTGTTTCCTTCAATTCGCTAGAAGCAGCGGTACAATGGCTTTAATACGTTGGCGTATTTGGTGCTCGTGCACCCTTCAGCGAAGCCGAGTTAGTTTTATTTAGTCGGCAGCGAAGCTAATCGAAACGTTTACCGTGCACTCTCGAAACCCGGGAAAGAAGTTTTAATTGAATATGAATAATTAATGAGGAACACGAGGCCGGTGGAAAAGGGTCGGATTTAGAAGGTGCAATGCAAAACAGCGTTGTTGAAAGTACGAAACTGTCATTGTTCTCCGTGTTTCCGTTCTTTCGTTTTTACTCGTCGTTGAACACAAAAATGTTCACCGGGTGAAATTTTAAACGTGGCCGCGTTAATCGAACGTAACGCGAAACGAGTCGGTTGGTTATGAGTTCCCTCCGTGAGTTTCGCCGAGTCGAAACTTCGAACGAGGATTCCATGAGATCATCATTCTCGACGATTTCGAGGAAGTGGTCCTCGTCGCGAGCTTGAAGGGCCGTTAGAAGAAATTGAGCGAAAGAAAGAAGCTTGGAGAAGAGAAAACGACAACTACCTCGCGGAAATCTGTTCGTAAGCAGAGCCGTGGCTTGATTTTACGGAAGTCGAACAGAGACACTGGACTCTTTCTTCGAGAAAGCCTCTCCTTTGAGAACGGCCGAGAAAATAAGCAAAGAAAACCAGTCGCAGCACGAGGGATAAAATAAACAACGGAAATAACCGTTCGCTAACATCGTCGGCTTTCTCGCGTTGCAGCTTAGGACTGAAATACGAAGGACGATACTTTCGCGTTTCGTGATCGATGACATGCCGTACCGCAGAAATTTCAAGCTATTGCGACATATTGCGAATATCTATAATCCAAATGTTACCTAAAATATTACTCGAAAAATGAGAAAATGTGCTTCTCGTTTCTATTCGAAGCTTCGTTCCAGGAGATCGATCGCGAATCTCTTGGTCATAAACGCAACGTACATATTCGTAAATCATATTCGATGAATGGTACGCGTTTCGACGTTTCCATTTCGCGCCGAATGTATGAGAATAAAACTAGCATGCTGAAAGATGTTTGCCCCCGAAACAAGCTTTCCACCAGCGATATCAATCTTTAACGAGAAATCCTTTCGGTGAAAGAGCCTCATACTCGGAGTTAATCTCGCGCACAGACGTAAACTGTATTCAAGCGAACCGATAGAGTAGCCGGCCTCTCTCTCTCTCTCTCTCTCTCTCTCTCTCTCTCTCTCCGTCGCATCCCTCGATAAATTCGTTGGCGATAAACTCGAGAGGGATCAAGGTTGCGGAAGTCGGTCCTTCGGAAAAATATCGCTGGCGTTACGCAATCTATAAGAAATATCTGGGGCTGTGCTGGCCTGGAATGGGCGTACGCGAGAAAAAGAATTCGGTGCCGAGTCCATGGCGGTAGTACGGCCGTGATCCAATGTCATTTTTACGCGGGCGACTGGCTA